>NW_005842642.1:532079-545180 GCF_000455745.1 Alligator sinensis
TAACCTGGGGCAGAGCTGAGCCAAGTTGAGCATGCAGCTGGGGGAGCAGCTCCTGCCCAGCAGCCCCTTCTTCTCATTGGAGAGTGGTGCCTGGACTAACCTCAGTCCGAGCCCTCACAGTGGTGTGCGTGGTGTCGGCTTGCCCCCTCAGCCCCGAGCATGACTACCTGTGTCCACTGGGCTACCAGGTGCCAAGCTTGGTGCGCCCTACTCCTTCTTCCCCTACCTGGCAGTGGCAGCAGCACAGCACGGCCCCATGTACCAGGCATGGGGCACTACTTCTACAGCTTCCCTGCCACCGTTGAGGGGGGCGAAGACCCACCCTGGCTGTACTGGTAGGCGCTGCCCATGTCACCAAACTGCAGTCAGCTAGTGGGTGGCAGATGGCTGCGTTGAGGAAGCCATAGGGGTAGCACCCTGCACCTGATACACAGGGCTGTGCTGCACCAGTCCCCACCCTGGAGGTGGCCATAGCCCAATTTTCCCCACGAGCAGGGAGGAAAAGCCGGGTAGACCCAGGCTGGGGTCCCTGCAGGCCAGGGTGGGCGTTTAGACCCCTTCTCAGTCATATTCAGCCTGCTGGGGCCCAGCCACACCCCCTGTCAGTTCTGCTTCCCTCCAGCCTGAAGGGAAGGGAGGGCTCACTCTAGCGCTCCCCAGCTTCTAGCTTGGGCCACTACAGGCCTGTGCCTGCATTTCTGGAATCAAAAGGGAATGTCTATTCACTTGCTTGCCGGTTCAATCTACACAGGTTAGACTAAGCTGCAAAGATTGAATCAATATAGGCTTGGGATTTTTGAGCGTCTATCCCTAACCAAAATGTCCTGATACTCTTTGAATATACAGCTTTATCAGCACACTCATAAGTTTGTCTCCTACCCTACTCTGACTTGGTAACAGCTACCTCACGGTCCTGCCCTATCCCTCCTATCTTCTACCTGGTCCTAGGCAGATCTCATATATTCACTTACCAGGTTGAACTGGCCAATCCTAGTTTTATAACAATCATTGTTGGAAAAATATTGACAAAACCATTCCAGGCAAATGTCTTGTAATGTCAGCAATTTTAATGGGAATATTTAACTAATTTTATTTTATGGTTGTGTTTTCACCTGCCTTCAATAGTCTTCTTCTCTGGACATGAACTTACAGAGGTGCAACACCTACGGTGTTGATAATTTTTAATCAGAAAACTTTGTTAGGACAAGCATAAATATGAGCTTCCCTTTTTGAAATAGGAAAACTAGTATTTTGCAGGGAAGATATCGTTTCTAGCACTCTTACATTACTGAAGAACTTACAACCAGCCTCTCTTGTTCCTAGTATTGGCTTAGAAAAATGTGCGACCTGTTAATGATATCTTGAACTAATTTAAAAACCCACATCAGAGGGCCTCACCAATATGTGAAGTATACTGTTGATTTTTTTTCAATACACTGATGATGAAATGTAAATGTACTTTTTTGTTCCTGAATTATTATAACTGCTAATCCCAGGAGAAGAAAATGACTAGTTAAGGAATGAAGAAGGATATCTTTATGCATATTTTCATGAATATTCCGTGTCTATGCATGATGTGAACTTTCTATACTTTTTTAGTTGGTACATACAGAACAATATAAGGTGCCACAAAATGATAATCAAATTCAGTAGCATAACAGGGGATGGTGGGTGGGGGTGACAGGGGCAACTGCCCCTAGTGCCAACTGGGGAAGGTGTGGCGGGGGGAGAGGCAGCAAAAAAAAAGCAGCCGCTGGTGGCAGCTGTGTGTTTGCATTTGCAGTCATGATCTGGACAGCAATCAGAAGTTGCTGCTTCTGCTTTCTCCAGGCTCCCAGCCACATCCCTACATTACTGATGAAAATTATTGGTAAATATAAAGTCAGAACATATACAGTTGTCTCCTTAAGCGCAGATAGGTAAATCCTTTCAGATTATGTAATTTTTTACAAGGCTGCTCATCATATCTCCACCTCCCATGTGATCTTTAGGGCTATACCAGAATAAAAACTGCTAAAGCCTGTATTTTTTTTTCTACAATTTTAGAAAAGGCTGCCACCTTGTGGTAATGATTAGTTATTATGCATTTTCCCTTGCTGGTGGAGCCATGTGCTGGTGGTTGCAAAAGTTTTATTAGAAAACAGAGCTCAAGATATTGTGTGCTTTGAGCATCCTCAGGTTCCCACCACAATAGCATTTTTTTTAAATATAAATCAGTCTGTAAAATTATCTCTGTTCTTGAAAATTAAGTCAAGCAATTTGTTAGTTCCTAATGGTATAAAAAAGTTGAAACTGGCAGTTTATATTATAGGATTACGCAGTAGTGGCGTCTGTGACATTATGATTGCACAAGCTGTTAAATAGGGTGCAAAAGGCTAAGTGACCTGATATTGCTTACAAAGCAATAGGAGAGCACTTTAGAGTCCCTGCCAATTTTGGGCTAGCTGTGAAACTAATCTCACATAATCAGTATGCTCTCTGGTAATTCAGACAAGACTAGGTATGGTCTGCTGTTTTTATCGCTGTACTTCCAGTCTGCTCTTCTATGCATGATACCTTTTCATGCATAGCCTTTTGTCCTTTAAAGCTTGGAAATGGAAGTTTCAGTCATGACTAGAAAGAGTCAACCTAATCTCAAATGCCATCGTCCTCACTGTTCTTACAGTCTGTATAACCACAAGGACAGGTTTCCCATTATTACTTGTGTATTTAAACCCTAAAATGTCATTCTATATGGCATGAAATACTTCTATGAGTCTTATTCATTAGTCTGAAGTGAAAATATACAGAGAAAACTTCATAGACCTTTTCTTACCTGTCAACAATGCTCAGGCAAGTGTTGAGCTATAGTTCAGATAGGTTTGGTCAGTATAACACAGAAGGTGTCTATGAAACGTAATTGACTCATCCCTTGCTTCCCCTACTTTAGGGTCGGCCAGGGCCTATTGGGACCCAGGGACCCATAGGTGCTCCAGGATTTACTGGACCAGAAGGCTTGCCAGGGGCCAAAGGTGAGAAAGGGGCAATGGGCCCTTCTGGACCAGCTGGACAGAAAGGAGATAAGGTAAGTTTAGTCACTATTTTTTCTCTTTTGCCCTATGTAGATGCGATCATAGTCGCTGTTAATGAATGAAGAAAGATACCTCAGTCCTATCTTATTACTGCTAAGTGGGCTGTATATGTAGCATTTGAGGAACCTCTCTGGAGAATCCACCAAGTTTAGCAAGAACTGACAGTCTACACTGCACCCCACAGAACCAGCAGATGGAGCTGACAAAGCAGTACTTAGTTGAAACAGATGTAAATTAATGTAATTATTTGCCCATTTCTAGCCAGTGTCTGGGAAGAATGGGAGAAGCCAGTACAGACAAAACTATAACAATTCTTAGAACATCTGCAGTATCACACATTACTTCCATGGCATCCTCAGAGGGACAGAGTTTACTCTTCATCTTTAAAATACCTAGTGAAAACACTCGGGCACTAATTTGGCAACCAGTCTCACTGAGCACCTTAGTTCCCACCTTCATCACCCCAGTGACAGTGGAGGATCCTGGGTGTCTCTTCTGAACCATTCTGCTCTTTTCAGTATGGATATTTGATGCTCTAAGTCCACAAGGTTTAGAGTACAGACTTGTGTGATGCATGCTGCCAGTGAATGAGTTAAATGGGCATGACTGGAGTATATAGGACTGTCAAAGTAAAAACTATTTGTTTGCTGTTTTCCTTAGGGCCCAATGGGAGTTCCTGGATTTCAAGGCATCAACGGGGTTCCAGTGAGTTTGCCTGCATAAATATGAGTATTAGGCATTTTATCTTAGCTCAGAAACTGTTGCATTTGACTACTGCAGTGGATACAAGGGTAGAGTGCAAGACTTATTTCAATCCTTTTCCTTAACAGTATTTAAAATAAAATCTATTTTGTTGCATCTTCTTTCCTCCTATCTGGAGTACTGTGTGCTCAGCCCCAGGTAATTGTCTAAAGCAGCATTTGCCAACCTATGGGTTGCAAGAATATATGAAAGGGTCAACAACCTTTGATAATGGATCAACAAATTTTAAAAATGGATTCTCCTTTAAAGGAGAAAAACGTGGGAAACGGTGACTTCCCCCTTGCAGGCTGTCAGAGTTCCAGCCTGCAAGGGGCTGCTTGCGGCCCCTCATGCCCCCCCACCCCCTGCCAAACATACTGCAGGGCTGGGGCCTAGAGGTGGGGAGCAGTAGGTCAAGAGTGAGGGGCATTGGGTCGAGACTGGCCATCAATGTTTACAAATGGGTTCTGGTACAAAAAGGGTTGAGAACCACTGGTCTAAGGGACTTAACTATCATGGTGCTAAGTATTTTGTTTAAACCATGTTTCCCTCTTTAATTCTTTCTTCTCTTTTTGGTGGCTTTTCTCCATATTCTGAATCTTTCGTACTTTCTGTGTCATGTATTTGCTCTTTCTCCCCTGCTCCCAGAATTAGTCAACAACAGCCAGCTCTACTTCATCCCTTTCTGTTCTACCTCCTTTCCTGGCTCTACCACTTTCTTTCCCATCCCTTTCCCCTGCTCAACTTTCCTGTCTTCTCTCCCACTCTGCTCCTTAGCCACTGACTTTTCACCCCCTTGCTTTTCCCGCCAGCCAACGCTTCAGTTCTGACAAGAACAAACTGTTCTCATAATATTTAATTTAATTGAACATGCTGTGGGAACAAGCTGTTCTGAGAGTATTTTTTTGAGTAAGGCTCTGGGGAAAGGGGATTCCCGACATAGGGGAGAGAGAGGGTGCCATGGACCGTGCCAGGTAGCTGGCAGCTGCAGGCATTCTAAGCACAGGTTAAAAGTGGTAGAAAATGAGAATTCACAACCTCTCATGTCTTATTGGAGCTGTTTTCTCTACAGTATCCTGCAATTAAGGGAGTGGGAGGGAGTCTGACTTTGCTCATGAAGAACAGCAGATTGAGCAAAAAAGCGCATATTCCTTTGAACTCCAGTCCTTTGGACTGGACAGTCCTGCTTTTCAGTAGTGGTGCAGAGAAGGGAACAGAGGGAAGTCTGAAAGCCAAAAATTTTCATTGTAATTTTTGTTTCTGAGACAAACGACTCATTTTTGTAGTGAAAATAGAATCCCACTGCTAGAGAAAATACTGGTACATTCTCCAGTATTATTGCAATTGCATTTCACATTAGAGAACAGCTTAGATTTCTTTTATGAAAGACATCCATCCATCCATCCATCCACCCACAGGTTTTGCCTCCCAGCTGATCAGCAGTGAGCGGTGAGTGGCAGGGATGACAGGGCCCCTCTACCAATTGGCAGCAGGGCGGGCACCTGATGAAAAGAGCAAGATTAAAGGAGCTGCTGTGCTGCCCACTTCTGCTGATTTAGATAGGCCCCTGGATATGGTGGTCTTTTTGCTCTAACAATAAGTGAAACCACTTTGAAATGAGATCTGAGTTCAGTGCTGATTGCATCTGTTTCCCTGCTTTATAAACATTTTTGGGATCTCCTGTTGAGATCACCTTTTTGCTAAGCCTGTTTGAGTTAGAAAGCAAGTGCTTTTGAATCACAGCAGCAGATATAGCAAGAATCTAGGCAGGCCAGTTATTTTTTTTTCCTCTTGTTCACCTCCAAGATAAGACCTCTCCCCTCATCAAAGGAAAGGTTAAGTGACCACTCCACTCTGCATGTCCATGTGAGCCTAGAAACCCTCCATCCTGTAACCCCATTATTACACACTGTTAAAGTCTCCTGCCTTACTCTACTGAGGTGCCTGTTCCCTTCGTGCTATCCCAGCAGATCTGCCAAAGAATTAGAGCAGGGGAGAGCAATGAGAGTAATTGTTCATATTTTTCCAGGCCAAACCAGGTCTCTTAATCAGTATTTTAAAACCCCTGAGGAGAAGACTTAATTTACAACTAGACCCTGGGAGATGCTGGGCATCTGCCATGCTTATTCAAGTAAATGGGAGATGTAGGTGCTCACCACCTTTCTTGTTCTTTTGTGTATTGCATTTAAAAATAACAGCAGTCTTGAGCCAGCAAATGTTTCATTACAGTGTGGCAAGTTGACTTAAGATACGTGACTGCCAAGCTGAAGATAAGCAAGTTAGTGGTGATTAGAGTGTTTTATTGTTGAAAAGTTTCTGTGGGCTGGGGTCAGAGGGGTTAGTGTGATATATTTGTAAATGCTGGCAAGTGAGGACTTTTTTATACCCAAACTTTTTCATGGTTTAAATGAAGTGGTGCAGACCCTCTTGTGGTTTTTCCCTCTCTTCCTCATTGGCCTAATCTAAACCAAAAAGTTCTCAAACAGGAGCTTGCTCTTGTTTAACTAAATCAATTTAAATGATTGCTTGTAGTTAATCCAGGATTATTTTCTCTACAGAACAAGTTTGAGAGTTCTGTTCCTACCTGTAACTCTGAATCACTGTGTATCCTTGGCAGTTTTACTGCTCCCTGCCCCTAGTGTTCTTGTCCATAAGATGAAGATTGTAACTCACATTTTGTAAAGCATTTTGAGATTCTTAGATGAAAGATGCTGTGTAAATGCAAAATTCTTGTTGTATTTGGCATGGACATGTGCTATTGTTTGGATTATGAGAAGCTAGAATGGAAGTGATGTGAATCTCATTTTGTTTTATCCGTCGAGCATGAAGGATTGTTACTTATCCAGTTTTATCCCTGTCCATTTTTCATTTTCCTAATATGAGTCATAACTTGTTTAATGCTGCATCTTAAAGATAAACATTTGGGATTAATTGAAAATGGCTTTTGGAGTGATTCAAGTCAGGCTGTGGATTCAGACAGCTATCCATCACCACATACTAAGTAAATAGGTTCCACTTCCTGTCTTGTCACAAAATTCTGTCCCTAAATGGTACAGATTCTCTCCATGTGGGAAGGGGAAAGCGATGAGGAGACGCTTGATGCCCAGGTTCTCTGATTGACAGCTCTGCCTGCCTCTGTGTTGACTATGAACCCATGTGACACCGAAGAAAAAGTAATGAAAGGGTCACATGTTGGTCCTCTTTATACCCATGTAAAGCAGGAGTACACTGAAATGAACGTAAAGGAGAAGGTAGAGATGCATCTTATAGACTAACTAAGTCAGATAAGGTAATGGCATTAGACCAGCACAAAACTGTTGGGAGATAAGAATTCGACTCAGTTCCTTTCTAGTCTGCTTGGTTATTAATTGACCATCACAGATACCATGGGGTTGTGTTTTTTTTCCCCCAAAAGCAGTTGATTTAATGAGCTTTTCTCATGGTTGAACTGTTCTACCTTAGCTTTTATGGTATGTTTAACATAAAGATGAATGTTGTTTTGCTTGGATGGCCTGAAGCTGGAGCTGCAGCATCTGTTGAACTATTAAATGAAGAAAGCAAGGCTGGAAAGGCCAAGGACCTGTTTGAATGGAGAACAGATTGGCATGTGAATACTCAGTATAGCTGGGTCTGTCTTGACCTCACTCCTTTATGTGCTTACTAGTGACATGGGAGCTGGGTCTAATCTGCCCTGGGCTGAGTATCCTGTGTTGTATTATTCATATGCTGCTTGGACCTCCTCAAACCAACATATGCATATACCTCATGAGGCCATCCTATCAGGAGAAAATGTAAACCAGTCCAATAAACTAAGTTAAAGTTTTGGCAGTTAGGGTCCAAAGTAGGTATGTAGAGCTTCCTGCAAAAGTAGTACAGCTTCCCTTGGGCCTGACTTCCTTTCCAGGTTGGAGAAAGCTGCCACATGACTGAACTTGGGTGTGAATTCTGAAGCGTTTTCTCTGTCCTTGAATTACCTATGCTCTGACTGTCTTTGGGATGATGGAGACAGTATTTCCAATGACAAAATGTTTATTATAATTCTTACTCTCTCTTTTGCAGGGGCACCCTGGCCAACCAGGACCCAGAGGTCTACCTGGCCTTGATGGCTGTAATGGCACTATTGGGAGTCCTGGTGTTCGTGGGGAGGATGGACTTCATGGTATACAGGGGCCACCTGTACGTTCTCAGTGTTCTGTAGTCACTAAACCAAATATTAGGTCCCTTGTGGTTGACTGACGAAGGAACTCATGAATCCTGAGTTCCTCTAATGGTGTGGAAAATCAGTGTTGTTTTCTAGATAAATATTTGTTTTAATGGAGAGAATAAATATTAACTTTAGAGGATATATTGCATTTCCTGTGTTGCCATATCAGGTTATGCTGTCAGTCACTGCCGAAGTTCACACTGACATAAAGGTGACCTGGGTCTAGTCCTTAAGTGCCTAATTCTGTGATGGGCCTCTGATTCAAGAAAGAAATTAAGTACATGCTTAATTGCTAACAAGTCCTCGAGCCCTATTGAAGTTAATGGAATTTAATCACGTGCTTGAGCACTTCCTGAATATGGACACTTTTCTGACCTGGGCCCTAAATCCCAAAGGAAGGTCTCAAAGCCTCAAAATATGTAGCAGTTGGCAAGTTGAGCTAATTATAATGGCACAGCCCAGTTACCCTTGATATATCTTATAAGGAATGGCAGAGAACAGTTTTGTGCAATATGTCACAGAATATGTTTCATTGATACCATTTTTACCAATTTCTTCTAAAAGGAAATGTAGTGAAATTTCAGATTAATATTTGAATTGGATATTAAATTCAGGTTGATTAGAATAATTCAATTTAATTCCTGAACAGGATCTCTAGTCTGGTTTTGTTGACTGTAGTGATACTGTTGGGAATACAGTCATGCATTAAACAAATCCACATTAATCTACACTTGCTAAACAGTGTCACGACTGAAAAAGACTAAGGGTTTAAATTTTCCAATGCACCAAAATCTCATTGGAAGAACATGGGATGTAGGTTCCAAAATGTTTGAAAATTGGACTGACTTAGTATTCAGGGCCAGATTCTGAAAGGTATTTAACTACTTACCTTTTATTTAGGCTTCTGATTTATTATTGATTCTTTTAGGGATCTGGTTATTAGGCACTTTTGAACATTTTATCCTTAATTTTTAAATAAACATGTATGGGATCATTTTTGTACTGTGCAGTACCATAGACACAGAATAGTTGTGTATTCATACTCAGAGCATGATCTTGCAACTGTTACTGAAATACGTAATTTTAAATTTAGTGGTGGTGAGTTGCATGGTTGTGTGGAGATGGGGAAAACTGTACAATCAACAGATATGAATAAAACTATTCATTTCATCATTATACACTGAATCATGCAGCAAATCTATATGTATGTCAAAACCTGAAGCTCTTATAACATTTAAACTATCTAAGCAATAGGATCAAATTTTTAGCAGTACTTTCTAGAGAAGCCAATTTATTCATACCTATCTTTGGCCAGGAGAAGTATTCAGATGAGTAATCTTCCTTCAAGTTGCCCATTAAAATGAAATTGCCTAAAGTAAACCAGATGGAATGATGATGAAGAATGTTGAAGATGGTGACTCTAGAGTTAGCACCAATTCATCTGAATTGTTACTGTCATTTCTTTAGTGGAATTAAATCAGGGATAAGTTTTGTCACAGAATAATGAGTGAGTCTAAATTTAATTCAGTGGTGATTGACTCAACTCATAACAGAGCTGAAAAGTGTATTAATAAAGTTAAACAATATAAAGCAGAATGTTTAAGGGTTATTTTGAAGGCTCAAAGTAAGAGGAAAACCCAATATAAATAGAGTTCCAAATAAAATGTTTGTGTACTGTGACTGTCAGAGCATAAAGATTTCTTATCCAAAGGCAAATATAGAGAAGCAGAGCCTTAGCGGGTGTGAATTGCCATAGCTCCATAACTTCAACAGAGTGACAGTGATGTTTCAGTGGAGTTATGCCAGCTTGCATTGGATGAGGCTCTGTCCCAAAGTATTGGGCTGAATAGCATTTTTTTTAAATGTTCATGTCTTTCCAGACATACATGAAAAATTGTTTTTATTTATTCCCTTTTAAAAAAAAATGAAACAGGGCCGCCCTGGTCTAAAAGGTGCAAAAGGAGAACCTGCTTATGCTCAAGGTGGCCCTAAAGGAATGAAGGTAAGAATAGTCACATTACAGCAGGAGAAACTTCCATGAAACCCTATCCCATACAGTTATCAGACCACTGGCCTGACGTCTCTAATACCAGTTCCAGTGCCAGCAAGAACAACCATCTCAAACTCTGAACAAAGGGTCTCTTACAGGTTTGTCCTGCTTTCTGTGGAATAAACTTAGGGTCTTTCAATAAAGATGTAACAGAAAAGAGACCTTTCTTGATGTCCACACCAGCAGTCTGTCTGTCCTGGGTCCAATACATTTAGTATCTTAATTAACAGCTTGGAGGTTGGATTAGATGTACCCTTAGCAATTTAAGTGATGACTTCAGCTGGGTGGGGTAACAAGCACTTCAGAAGAAAAGATTAAGATTCAAAATTATCTTGATTGGGGAAAAATGGTCTGACATAAATCAGACAAAATTCAATAAGGAAAAGTGCTGACTATTACTCTTAAGAGTAAGCAATCAACAGCTGGATAGGCTGCATTTAAAGGAACTGGGAGATTATAGTGGCCCACACACTGAATAGCTACAAAAAAGTTGTAATGGTCCATTCAGTTGTATTAACAGCTGTGATGTGTGCATCTCACAGGGAGCAATTCTTCCACTGTATTCAACATTAGTGAGACCGCCCCTGGAGTATTGTGTCCGGTTTTGGGGTACTGCATTTCAAAAAAGATGCATGCTATTTAGAAAGAGTTCAGAGGAACAGCAACAACTTAGAGGTGTAGATTGTAGAAATATGACAAGTAAGGAAATGTTGGAAGAACTGGGATTATGTAGTTTGAAGAAGAAAAGATTGAGGGGGGGATTTAATAACAGTCTTCAAATATAAAAGATTAATGAGCCTAAATTACAACAAGAGAGATTTATGTTAGGCATTAGGGAAGAACTTTCCATTTGTGAGGGTGGTGGTATATATTTACATACTTTTACAAAGAATACAATACTGTATTTTGTATCCCACATATGTAGATTCTCTTTGCTCAGATGTAAATAACTACAGCTATCATTCCTCATGGATTCCTCCAATGTCTGATTTAGGCACAGCTATCCCAAATGTTTTTCTAATTGCATTTGATCTAACATGTGTGAACTGTAAGCATATATATTTATAGTCTATAGACTAATATATAGTCATTGTAATTTATTTTTAATTTTAGGGTGAAAATGGTCTTCCTGGATTAGATGGGATTTCTGTAAGATATTGAATTTATTTTTTTTGGAATTGTGATTTTATAAGTATTACGTAGCAGCATAATGTAATTATATTTTATCTCAGTTCCCTCCTGTCACTAACTTTTTCCATTAATTGTCATGGGCACATTTTTCCACTCAGTAAAGCCAAATTCTGAGAAGCAAGTGTCAATCTTAAGAAACTCCATCAGTTTCAGTGGATTCACACTATGGTAAAAGCGATGAGATTTTAGCCATCATTGACTCAGTTTTATATTTAAACCAGACTCTCTTCTAATACTAAATTCTGGAACCAGGGTTTTCCAGATAAACAAACACCATGATTTCAAATGCATCATTATGTATTTTAAATTGGGGCATACTGTCAAAGGATTTGGCCTCTGTTTTTTGAGATTTACCCTCCAAATCATCTTTATATTCTGTTATTCTTTTATCTCCTCTTCCTTTCTTCTTCAGTTATTATTCTATTACTGAGGCGTTTCAAGGGACTCTGTCAAACAACATTTGCCTTTGAATTTACGTTTTATACAAACAAGTCTTTATACAAACTTGGTGTAAACGGAATTTTTTAAACGTGATACTATGTCACATGCCCCTAACATTTTTGGAAGGCACGTTACAGAGTAGTGGTTCAGTGCCCTTTTAAGGATACTCATCATCTTGCCTAAGGTACTGACAACCCTGTATGATGGAGCTCAGAGGCTGACAAAAAAAAATGCACAGACTTGGGGGAAGAGGTTGGGGAGGGGTGGGGTGGTTTCTTTGGTTAATAAGTAGCACCTAGCCTTGAATTATTTTCTTGTGTCTATAATTACTTGGGGCTATGCCAATCATAATGGCCACAACTGGATAAGCAGGATTTAGGAGATGAAGTGTTATGTTTTTTAATATACTCCCTGAAACTTCTTTTGTAGGGTCCAAAAGGTTTGCCAGGCCCAGCAGGTTCTGCAGGATCTATAGGATTGCCAGGCTTGCAGGTAAGGAGGCCTTAACCATGGCATTTAGTGTTGCCAATAAAACTGTGCAAAGCACAGGTTGTTTTACACAATTGCCTGTTTTTATGCCCCTAAAATGGTTTATTTTGAAAACCTTTGCCAAAATGGTGATTTGGCTACAAAAACTTCAGAGCTCTGAAAGCCATGGCCTTGGAAAATCTATTAGAAACAAGAATGGTGTCAAATTTTCAAACTTCCTTTTTTGGTGAACCTATGCAAGGGTAGACTCTTATGTGAAATCTGATATTGGGATCATTGTGAAGGTTTGGTCATGTAAGTATAAACTAGTCAGCATGATGTTATGCATAATGTTTGGGTCTTTTGGATCCACTGTAAAGAAAAAACTGAATTTTGGTATAAAAGGGATTGCAAAGGAGTTACAGGTATTTGTACACTGAAAATACTTTGGAATTCCATGTTTAAGGGAAGCAGTGCTGTGTGGAATAGTGGTCAATGCAGTTGTCACCAGTGATAACAGAACTGAGTGTTAAGACTTTCTGCAAACACTTTCATGTCTTGTGTATATTACTATTTAGAGTGGCTCCTGTTCTTGGTAATAAAATGGAATATGGACATGTTTGTGGATTCAGGGCCTAAGTTATCAAAGAAAATCCTGTGACAGTGGTTCATTCATAAAACTGCAAGGAGGTTTCAGTTTTACTTGCATGAAAATTCACTAACCCTAAAACATTTTAATTTCATTTTTATGAAAAGATTAAAATCTTGGGCCTTGGTTCTGTGCGGGCCGGGAGCGGTCCGAGGCCCTTGGGGGCGCGCGGCGGGCTGTGGCGAGCAGCCCTGGCACGCGGGTCAGGGAATGCAGGCCGGCGGACTAGAATTAGGCACGGACGTGTAGCGGTTGATTAAAGATTATTTTACTTACACCGTAGATG
>NW_005842642.1:545560-580919 GCF_000455745.1 Alligator sinensis
GCTAGCGGCCACGTGGGAATAATTTAGAACTGGCCAATAGTGGGACACAAATTTGCATGTGGGTGGCGGGAACTTCTTTGCACCGGGGTTTTCTCTTTGCAACTGAGAAATGCACCTTGCAAAGAAAGCTCCTCGTGGCGGGAAATAATTTAGCAGTGCTGAAGCGCGCACACACAAAATCACACCCTTGGGTTGTGACAAACTGCATGTTAATTCTCTCCTTTTCCCAAAAAATCCTATTTATATTGACTGTAATCATGTATCGTAGAAGCCAATTAGAGTTAATCACTTTATCAGCAGAGCAGGATAAAGTCTACTCTCTGTAGCAGACTTTTTTTTGATCAGTTCTTAATAAAAAGAGATATGCAAACTGTTAACTATATATGGCTCATTTTGAACGTGGACTGTACCCTGGATACCAATGTACAGTAGACAAAGGAGAATATTACAGAAGAAGCAGTAAGCAAAGAGGCTGGCTAACTTTCACAGTGTGTTCAAATAAATTGCAATTTATGAGCAGCTGCTCTGTAAAAACTCTAAAATTATCTTAAGTACATTTTGAAACTTCAACAATATAATTTTTTCCCAATATGTAAAATTTTACAATAGTACCTCTAAGTTATTTTGGGTTTTTTTGCTTGAGCAAGGTAATTCTATAGGTAGATAATTGTAGTAGTGACATTCACATTTAATAAAAAATGTCAAAGGTTCATCCCAAGCCTACTGGCCTATTGGGCTAATGTGGTTAAGGTACTCCAACAGAAGATGAAGAAGGGCACTTACACACATGTGGGGAGCCTGTTCCAACATGTGGGAAATCCAGCACGCCAGAGCAGCCTCAATTAATCAAGTCTGCTTGAGCATGTAAATTGATGCACACTGGCAGCCTTGCACGTCATGTGTATCAGTGGCGCAGTGTGCATCAGTGCTGAGAAAATAGCTAAAACATGTTCAACGTGTTTTAGCTCAAAGCACACCGCTGTCATTTTCTTGGTACTGATGTGTGCTGCGCCTGTGATGCACTCATTCCTGATGTAGCGCTGGGTGCTTTAAATTAATATGTCTCACTAATTAGAAGCGCCTGGTGCTGTGTCAGGAACACATGTAAAAATGCCTGAAGTGACATGTCTGGCCTCCTTGACTTTCTGGGTCTGAATCATCATTTGAAATGACTGGGGATGGCTTTCAACATAAGTCTGTAACAAATGAGGGTTCTGAATTTATAGTGATACTTCTTAAGTGTTCTGCCACTATATTCCTTCAAATGTAATAGTATATTCATCAAGTATGATCGCAGTATTTGAGGAGAGTGCTAGAATTGAATAACCAATAAAACCTGTATTTGTTTTTTTGTTGTTGTCATTGCAGCTGATTGGAGCATTTGTTCTGGCTGTTGGAATTTATGCAGAGGTTGAAAGACAGAAATACAAAACACTTGAAAGTGCCTTTTTAGCCCCAGCAATTATTTTAATACTCTTGGGCATTGTGATGTTCTTCGTATCCTTCATGGGTGTCCTGGCTTCTTTAAGAGATAATTTATGTCTTCTTCAAGCAGTAAGTACTCACATTTTAAAATGAATTATTTAATAGTTTAAAAAAAAAAGGTTGCTTGAAGCCAGTCCTCATAATTTCTCCATCTGATTTCTTTATTTTATAAACAGTTTGAGATAGCTTAGTTAGTACTCCCTCCCAACTTTTCAATAAGTACTAGCAAGAGACTATAAAATACAGGTGCACAGACTACTCTAGAAAGAGTTATGATTTATTCTAATGACTCTTTGATTTCACAGGAACATTTTAATGAATCATTTCAATATTTATTTAACGTGTACAGGTTGGATTTTAAAAGTTTTCACCATTGACCTAATTCTGCTCACATATTAAGTCTATTGATCCCAACAGTCAGAATTAGCCAAATCTGAGCACTTTTGAAAATCTTACCCATATCTTCATAATTTGACAAGTGAACCACTAACATGCAAAAAATCAAATAGCAAGTAAGGCCAGATTGTTAATTTCAGTTAAACTACTATTCTACATGTCTGTAGTATATATTTACTAATTCATAGATTTCCATGTCCATGATAACTAAACACACTTCATGTACAGTGAAATTAGAACTGTACCAAATGATGTCTTTTAAAACCTAAAGTAGATCTTCTGTGGCAGTAATTCCAAATGTTCCGATCTATGTCAGATAAAAATAGTCAGCAAACTGTATTGCAATAAATTCTAGGGCCTGCAGTGAAAGAAAAGCCTAAATGAAGAAACATTTTATATTTCACCCTGAAAGAAGGTGTGTGTTTGGTAATATCAATGCCAAAGGATCTCATATGAGTATGCCTTATCCCAAACTTCCATGAGGTACATCCTTGAGAAAGATACCAGAGCGGACAAGAGTTCTAATCTCGCGAACTCTAGCCCAATCCGGCTGAAGGCTCTAAAACCGCGAGCCCGTCGTGTCAACCGAAGAAAACAACTCGGAGAAGAGCTCTGGATACACTCGCACGAAGTTTGCTAGGCTCCGTGGAACTTGCGCGCAGGGAAGGGGTTCGTCGAGGGATCGTGCTCGGCGACGGGGAGAGGCCAGAGGTTGATCAGACCCCTATAGCCTTCTTAAGGTACACGCTGGGTCCGTTAGGCTCCGCAGCGCTTAGAGTTCTTCACGAGACGTGAAGTCCTCCTCCTCCAGATGGTTGTGGAGTCCTCCAACTTGGGCAGAAACCGCTCAAGCCTCTTATACGGCTAGCAAGCCAATCGCTAGCCGCCACGTGGGAATAATTTAGAACTGGCCAATAGTGGGACACAAATTTGCACGCGGGTGGCGGGAACTTCTTTGCACCGGGGTTTTCTCTTTGCAACTGAGAAATGCACCTTGCAAAGAAAGCTCCTCGTGGTGGGAAATAATTTAGCAGTGCCGAAGCGCGCGCACACAAAATCACACCCTTGGGTTATGACAGGTTCTCATCAAATTTTTAATTTTAATTTATCAAAATGGCAGAGGGCTTAGTTGAGCAGCACTGGGTGTTGTGTTAAAAACCCAGGCTTTGTCATGTTGTTTGCCTCTAAACTCAGGTTAAAAATGAAAATCTTGTTCATTCACATGTAGGGTCCACGGGGTCTACTGGGGCTACCAGGACCAAAAGTAAGTATCTTCCCTTCATCCATTTAAAATTTTTTTTTTAAATCTTTGGACAAAAAACATCGGGCTAGGATTTAACAAAATGTAATGCAAGCCATGTGACCAATTGCCATTGAAGTTGCATGCCAAAGCTTTTGCTGAATTGTTATCCCATGTGGTGGGGATGCTGCTGCTATCGTTGTTATTTTTTTAATAAATTGGCCATTCCTTTTTCCTCAGGGTAACATGGGATTAGGTTTCCAGGGGGAGAAAGGAGAAAAGGTAAGTGGAACTGATTCGCTTTTAGAGAAAGCTAATAAATAAAATCCCCTAACACTACATGAGCATGCTAGAGGTGTTTTGTACCTGAACTCTCGCATCTGGCCTCCAGAAGTTGTTTAGGTATTACTATTTTCTTCCTATGTAACAGTGCAAGATAAGTCACTTCATGAGGATTTTGCCCATTTGTTATTCCTCATAACCCAAATACAGCTCTAGTTGAGGTTATGGGAGGATTTGTGTGGGTGGAGAAAGGAAAAGAAACTCTCATTTCAATAGCCGTCTCTGCTGTCCCTGGGACTTTTGAAAAGTTCTCAGTGTTGTCCAACTTCTGCCCCTGTTGAAGTCATTGCCAAGTACTTTTGAAGATCCCACACAAACTGTTCAGTTGTCAAGAAATATAAGAGGTTATTTTAAGACTGGACATTTCCTGTCTTTCCAAAAATGTCTTCTCACATTGTCTATTTCTTGCTATTTTGTGTCAATTACACATCAGCCTTTCTACTTGGCTCTTGCCTTTCTCCCATTTATGTTGCTCTGTTTTGTATTTGGCTTCAAGGCCTTAGTGGAATACTTTTCCTTGGCCTGGTAACTGGCCCATTTTTCTTTCTATGCTTCCTCTTCTCCCCCTTCCCTTACAATCCAACTGGTTTAATGCACTGCATTATGTTTGTGTTAAATTTCAGTCCTTATTAGTTTTCATGGCTGAATTCCTACAGCAGTCTTCTGGTTTAAAGTATTTTGTGTTGCATGTGAAGGTGGTGATTTGAATGGATTTCTGTGACTCATGGGTCACTTACAGTAGATCTAAGATGTTTCACTTGTATTATTACCTTCCTACAGGGAGATGTAGGACTGCCTGGCCCTCCAGGTCCCCCACCATCCACTGGCATCCTGGAGTTCATGGGATTTCCTAAAGGCAAACAAGGGGATCAGGTTTGTAAATACAGCCAGGCTAGAAACAATTCAGAATTCCCTCCTTTCCTTTTCTGTTAATGCTGAGTGAGGCAGATGGATAAGCCTTGAGCTGATAAAGTCCTGAGTGGACTGGTTCACAATGACGCGTGCAAACTGAGCCATGTGGATTGTTTGTTTTTTTTTGTTGGGGAGGGGATAAAAATGAAATATCCCCTGCAGCTATGCTTGGAAGGTGAAATTAGAGGAGCTTCCAAAAGAGGAACATTTCTCTTTGGGTTGCACAGCTTTTCCTACTCCCCTTAGTCTCCAGCAAGCTCTGGATCTCAATGAGGAAAGATTCTTCAACTTGCATATAATTCTCTATGGAAACGAAGTACCTCTGCCTCAAAATGACCAGCTGTCTGTTTTCTAAACATTTGATCTGATCCAATTTCTATTGAAGTGAAGGGAGATATTCCTTAAGACTTGAGTGGTCTAGTGTAAGCAATAGTTGTAGCATTTTCTTTACTAATTGGCTCTATTTGCTGTGAGCTGAGAAACATATTGTTGGTAACATACAATTTAAGGTCTTTTTTTTTTCTTGGGAAAGGGAAAGACAGCCACAGGCCTGTCTCTTCTGAGAGTGTTCATAATTGTAAATGATAGGTTACAAATCTGGTGTGAAAATTAAATTTGGTGACTCTTTCTCAGTCCTTTCCTCCTCTTTTTTTTAATGGCAGTTCTATAGGCAGGGAAGGCAAACTGATGTACGGTTTTGCAGGTCTGTAAATGATTAATTGAGCCAAGTCGCCTGGTAAAAGGAAGAAGATAGAAACCTGACGGATAAATGTTTTTGCTCAAGTATTTAAATTGCACTTGATGCCTCACTGCAATACAACGTGTACTAAGTTTCCCAGAAGGTGGAACATTAAGTTAGTCATACCCAAGATTCAAAGTGTTAGTCAAACATTCAAAGTTAAGAGCTACAGCTTATTTCTGCTGGATCTGTGAACTGTGAACCCAAGCGGAAATCCAAATACTTTAGGAAAATAAGGAAAGAAGAGTGAAGTATCTTTTGGTTTTGCTATGATGCAGATTTGTTAGAAATAATCAGATGTGCTTGCTTGTGTTATCCCAGGCACTTATGGACTTACGTATTTCGTAGTCCAGTATTTCTACAGATTCAAAATATCGGGGGTTAATGAGATCATCTTTACTCAGCCTGCCATCCTGCATGTTGTTTTAGGGCTGCAAGATTTGATCCTTGCATAGGCTGGTTTTAGGCCTGGTTCTGTTGTTGTCTTCAGCCATAAATGAGAGAGCATTTTGTGGTATTGGCCATCAGCTTTTAATTGGCCTTCCAGGTGTGGCATGGATGTTACAACATTTCACAGGAGCTGGGGTGTTGGATAATTGTAAAAGGTGCAAAAAAATTGAAAATTGCTTTCAAGGATTGGGGCAAGACTCTTTTTTCACTGTCATCCCCTCTTATGACTCTCACTTTATTTCATTCTTGGCAGGGTGAGCCAGGCCCAAAAGGATTCCCTGGGATTATAGGACTGCCTGGTCTGCCGGTAAGGTTGAACATCTGGGGAAAAAAAGAAAGTTTTAATCAATTCCCCTGGGAGTTTAAGCACTTTAGTGCTTTTGAATATCCTGCTTGGTTCTTATCTGCATCTTTAAACACCAACATGCTTGTAAATCTGTCCCAAAATCTTTCAGGATTTGTCCCCAGAGTGGAAATTTGTCTAGCTACTCCTCTGATAGTAGTGAGATAATGGCGCTGCTCCGCTATGACTATTGCAAAGCCTGTTTTCGTTTTGTTGCTTGATCTGCAGTTTCTCCAGTTTCTGTAGATAAATTAATTCACTTCACATAGAGTGCAGATTTTCATACGATCTGGTCCCTGAAACTGCTCTACAGCCATGTTATAACACACATGCATGGCTGCAGAGGATTTTTTTAAATGGCCAATCCTGTTAAAAAGTAACCTTTGTTCAATCAGGTAATAAATGAAGGCACTCTAAATTAGAGCGCCTTAGGCCGGGGCAGGCAAAATACAGCCTGCGGGCCAGATCCAGCCTGCCAGGCAATTTCAGCTAGCCCACAGCGCCTACTTCCGGCAGAGTGGCAGCAGCTGCACATGGCAGTAGGGAGCGGGGATGGCATCTGGGTCCATTGTGCAGGGCTTCACCCCAGTGGCTGCGTGCGGTCCCCGCTTGTTGCCATGATGCCCCCCCGAGTCTCGGGAGGCATCAGTCATTCATGCAAGATGGTGACCAAAGGGTAGGGCACCTGTCAAGAGGCAGGGCTACCCTTGCCACCCTCATCAGCTCACCAAAACTCATTAAGCAGCCCTCCAGCTGAAATAATTGCACACTCCTGGCCTTAGGGAAGTTGTATACAGTCCCGTAGGAGAGTTACCTGTCATGCCCCTGGTTTGCCATAGGGAGGAGGTAGAGAGTTTTCTCCCTGTACAGCCAGGGAAGGAAGGAGAGTGTGGCCATAGGGAGACCCTGGCCATCATTGCCACCCCCAGAGAGAGGGTTCCTGGTGCCCGGTGGCACTGCTCAGGGGAGTCCACCCCTTGAGACAGCCCCCCTCACTCCCTGCATGCAGGGAAATCCCTGGCAACCTGGCCAGCAGCTGGTGTCTCCAGGAGAGAAGTGGAGCAAGCCCAGAGACACCAGCTGGCTTGGCTGCCAGGCTTCCAGAGCAGGTTATAGTGGTCCCTGTCTCCTGGCTTCAGCCAGTGCGTAGAAGCTCAGAGCCCCCAGCATCAAACAACAAACATCTGTTTACTTTTGATGCTGTAACTTTAAGCGCTTTTTTAAAGCGCTTTAAAAAAGCGCCTAAACTTACAGCATGATTGATAACTTTTGTAAACTCCCATAGCCACGAGATGGCAGTGTTTCTTGACTTTACTATTTGAATTCCATAAACAAAAATCGTATTAGTTTCCCTCTAATTCTATTTTAAACATTTTTTTTCTTATTTAACTTCTCAGGTCTCATGAAGGCTGAGCTTTCAAATAAGTGTTCAGAGTTAATGCACGCTAATCTGGTGATATGTAACAGCCCCCTGGCATGAGTTAAGAATCACAGCAGCTTTCCCCTCTCTGTTGGGAGGTTATTTTCCACAGCCTTAAACTTATGTAAACACAGTATCTTTCATTAAATTGAAAGGATCAAAAATACATGATGTTTCTTAACCACAAGATAAATTGTTTACCAGTTGCTTTGGCCTACACATTTGCTCAGCAGAACAGTATGCAAAGAAAAATCTGAATTTGAAGCAGTTTTGTTTTAAACACTCTGAATTTATTAGGCTTTTGGGACCTGTTCCATTAGGCATATGCTTAGCTTTATGCACCAGGAATAGTCTCACAGAAACTGATGGGCCTCTTCTTGTGTGCAATATTAAGCCCAGGCATAGTTTTTGCAAGTTCGAAGCACTGCAGACATGGGTGACTGGTGCCTCCCATGTCTGGGGGGGCACCAGATTGCCAGTGGGGGGCGGGGGGAAGAGGGTCCCCCAGTGGCCAATTGCCGAGCCAGCGGCGAAACCAGAAGTGCATTTCCGCCGGCACTTCTGGTTTTGTGGCTGGCGCTTTCAGGGGGTGCATGGCCAAACTCAGGGGGTGCACGTGCACCTGCGTGCACTTCCTACTTGTTGCCAGTGACTGCAAAGGGCATCTATAGACATGCTCCAGGAGTTGGGAGAGTTCACTTTAATTTGATTGTCGAAAAACACCCCCATCACCATTTTTCAGCATGGGGATGCTGATACGCGTTGCACTGGAGTCTGCTGGAGCACGGTAATTACCACACTCCAGCAGACTAATTTAACCTGTGAGAGGATTAATCGAGTCTGCTCCAACATAATTATAGCGCATCAGAGCAGCCCCACTGCATGTGTATAGGTGCCCAAAGTGCTTAAGCACTGACACGTCTCAGATTTGACTCTCAGGGTTTACTGGAAACAAATCTGAAGGCGAAGCAGTTTTTAAATGTTAAGGGTAGAAATGTGAGTTTGGGTTCATTTTTCCATATTAACAAGGTAAAAAGGTCCTCATTTGAGTCCTCCACTGACCTGTTAGTTGCCAAGTTTAAATCAGATTATTTTTACATCCAAAAAATAAGATTTCCATCCCTTTGTTAATGGCAATGGGGATTCTGAAAGGAGTCTGCCAGGGGCAACATTTAGCATGACACACATGCTAATGGTTGCTAATGATAACTGCTGGCACAGAAATCCTGGGACTAGAACATGCACCACGTACTTGGAGTACTGCCCTTATCTCTTGAGATTAACATCTGTTTGCATTAAAGCGCATGCTTGTATTCAGTCTCTCTGGGGGCTGCGCTATATTTGCCTCTAGATAGACCTGTGAATTACTGATGTGATGATGGGTTTTTTTCTCCCTCCCTCAGGGTATTGGAGGTGTTGGAGAGAAAGGAGAAAAGGGTGTCCCTGGTTTGCCTGGCAGCAGGGTAGGTAACATTACAACACCCTTAAATTCCTGTTCATGAAAATGCTGTGTTTTTCACATACTGCATGCATCCAATGCATCTTTTTTTGTAAGAGCAGGATGAGGAGAAAAAAGATTTTTCTAGAGTCATGGCTGAAACCTGACTGAAGGGGATACTGACCACATGACTGAATCCTGACCCTTGCTGCTCAGCCTAAGCTACAATTTTAACCATCTCACAGCTGCTGCCAAATTGACTGCAGCTTTTGGCTACTGAGCCTTGGTTTGGGACCGTGCCTTGCTCCGTGCTGTTCTGCGGATTGGTTTCTTTTGGCCCCTGGATATCCAGGGGTCTAATTTTCTCCTCACGCTGCAAGTTTGCAGCGTGGGGAACATTTTTTCGTTCCTGCATGTGCCTCTTGCCCCGCCTCAAAGGGGTTTGAGATGGGGCAAGAGGCACGTGCGTGCCCAATGTGGGCAGCCAGTTTGGGAGTGGATTATTGGTCCTTTGTCTACTATGAAGTGAAATCCGTAGTAGATTACAGAGATTGCTCCTTATGGTGTTGAATGTAATTGGATTAATAATAATAATACCTATTTTTACAATTTTAGGGCTTTTCATCTTTGGATGGATCTGATGGAATTCCAGGGAGAAAGGTAATTTGGGAAGTATTTTAACTTCTGGGGATGTCACTTAAAATCCCTAGAATTTGCTCTTATTTTCTCTTCCTGTCCATGCTCCTTAACTTCCTATTGGCTCTCTCTCATGTTCCCCATCTCTGATAGAAGAATGTGGCCTCACAAGGAATAGTGGCAATGCAAGTTGTTCAAAAGAGCATCTAAACACTAATGAAAGACACTCGCATCATTTCCTCCATTGCTGGCTCAAACAGTTGCCTCCACAGAGATTTGAAATTATGCATGCCTTCCCACTATCATTAACTCTCTTACCTTTAGGGTCATCTCATATATAGTATTCTAGGTGCAAATGATCAGTGCCTTAAGTAGCTGTAAGGATGTGAAAATCCTTTGTACTCACAGATGTGCCAGTGCATAGAGTCCTAGAACATCCATGTTAGTGGGATTTTTCATTGGGTGTTAAATATCCTGAGATGCTGGCATGTTCCCTGTATTCATAGGCTGGATGCTCGCTGTTATGCGATAGCTGCATTTTTGCCGATGCTATAGATGAGAGTATTTTAAAATAAATGACTGGAAAACCCTGGCAACAGGGTTTCAGCCGGTGCTGCTCATGAGGTGTGTAGAGTCCACACTTACTCAAAATTTCAGGGTCACTAGTAGGGTTACAAGCTCTTCTGCTCTAACAGAGTTCTCCTTAAGAATTCCCTTACCTGTAGATGCAACAGGGGTTATACCCCACTGTTGACTGGCTTTGATGTTCCCTTTCATAGAGGGCAGTTCTGCATTTATGCACAGGGCGGTAAATTACAAGGCCAGAAAAGGAAGTTTTGGGGTACAGTGGCAGAGTCTTCTGAACCATATGGTTAATTACAAGATGCTACTGGAAGTCAGTGAGTTGGAACCATCAGCATAAATGTGAATGGTTTAGCACGGCTGGCTTGGGAGAGAACTGTGACACAGGAGAGAGAGAGAGAGAATAGATTCATAGATTGTAAAGCTGGAAGGGACCTCCGAAGATCATTGGGTCTAGCCCCCTGCACTAGGCAGGAAAGACAACTGGGGTCAGGTGACCCCAGCAAGGTGCCCGTCCAGTCTCCTCTTGAAGATTTCCAGGGTAGACGATTGTACCACCTCTGGAGGGAGCTTATTCCACAGTCTGGATACCCTAGTTGTGAAGTAGTTTTTCCTAGTGTTGAGCCTGAAATGGTCTTCCAGGAGTTTGTGACTGTTACTCCTAGTTTTCCCCATCTGGAGGTTACATCTACAGAGCCAATAGGAAGTTTACAGTGGCAATAGGAAGTTCCCCATCTGGAGATTACATTACATCAGGAGCATATTTTCCTGATGGTCCCACCCCAGATATTGCCCTGCTTTTCCCATCTTTGCTTCTCACCCCATTGCAGTAGCCATTCTTTCAGAGGACGAGAGTGGATTCATTTTGGAACCTAGTTTGTTGCTAATTAAGAGGGAGTTGAGAGGCCGAGGATGCTAATGTTTTCTTCTTGTGAGCCAGACCTATTGGGCAAGAGATTGGGTCAGAAAATTCAAATCGAGGCATTGAAGAGGTCTAACCCTAGCCTCCCAGGTCCCTCTCCTACTGTTTGTTTTTATAGATAAATGTTTTATTTATATGTTCATATATATTTATTTTCCAGGGTCATCCAGGGATCCCAGGCTTTCCTGGGCTTGATGGAGCAGAAGGAATGAAGGTACCTTATCATATGGAAAATTTAAACCACTGTTGTTTCAACAGAATGCTTAAATAAATGTCATCACTCTGTCAAATCTCTTCCCTTTCTTCTGTATCATGCTGATGTTTTCCTTAATGCCAGGTCTTCATCTCTTTTATTGTGCTGAGTGCTGACTGGTGAACCTTGGGATATTATAATTTTCTTATACGGCTCATCTTGTAATTTTACGTGTAGTATTATTTGTTTGTGTTCCCCTGAACAGAAATGGACGGGTTTTGTTTGGGAGCAGATTCTGGCATAGTGCCAGGCACTCTGATCCCTGCCTCCAGGACTGTAAGGAACTGTAAACCAACTCCAACACATTTAATTTTACAGGGTGAATTAGGTGATCCTGGTCCTCCAGGTCCACCCATCTATCTCGATGGTAAAGGTGTTGTCATCTCAGGTACATCTGTTAGATTCTGATTTGAAATACAATTTTAATGCTTCACTCTGCTGCTGGCACTCGGCTTTGTATTCTTTCCCCTTAATATGCTTTTCTTTGATCTTCTTTTCTGCATTGAGCCTTGAGTCAGATTCACCCCTGTTCTAACCCATTCACTTGGCTGTTGTTGATGTTGGGACAGGAGTTCTGTGAATAACTTTGGAGTTTGCCATAAGTCTCCATTCCTAACGTAATGCAATGTTGTGAGAATACAAGCACACTGCTTGGGTGTAAGAATGCAAGCAGACTGCTTAGGTGGGGAGTGACTGCATTTGTCACCTTTTGAAGCCTGAGATAATATTAGCCATCCTTGGGGCTCATTTCAGCATAGTACTGCTATTAACAGAAATGTGGTCCTTGTCTCACTTGCAAATAAATAAATAAATGGATGGATGCTTCTTTATTGTTCTTGCTCACTCACTGTAGCAGGATGTTATTAAGGGAAACACTTAGTAATTCCAGCAGTATAAATAAGAGCAGCACCTGCAGCCACACAGGCCAGCAATTACACAGGTGCGTCTTATCGGTCACAATAACCTGCTGGGGGCAGTAAGAAATGTCCACAGGTGATGGTATTTTGTGCAAATAGATCTACTAGTCAGGGTTCTACAGAGACTGGTGTGGGAGACTGAGGAGTGGACCCAATGACTGTTCCTGACTTCCTGTAATTCTTTTTTTGTTTGTCCAATAGGTTTCCCTGGAGATCCTGGAACTCCAGGAATCCCAGGCCCTCAAGGAGATAAAGGAATTAGTGGCTTACCAGGCCTTCCTGGTGCTGCAGGAGTTACACCCTTTGATCCAGGTAAAGCTCCAGCTATCACTGGGGAATGCTCTTCATTCCCCTGTCTATAGTTGTCATTCCTTGGGTATGGAACTGGACAGAAGATGATATGCTTACTAATGGAGGTACTAGCAACTCCATTTCAGGCATTGCAACACAATTCGCCTAACCTTGATGGTGTATGAGGACAAGTGCAATAGCTAGAAATACTGGCCAGGTCTACAGAACAAAGTTTTCTGGCAGAGCTATGTTGCCTGTAGGGTGTGACAAGCCATTATTATGCTGGCAAACCCCTGGTGTGGACACAGCTAGGTCAACTGAAGAGGACTTTTGTTGACTTAGGTCAATGTTTCCCAACCAGTGTGCCACAGCGCAAAAGTGTGCCATCAGAAATGAACAGGTGTGCCATGGAATTTTGCTATTGCAATGAGCTACAATAGGTATAAGGATGGGGAATGCCTTAACAAGTGTGCCACAGAAATGTTTTATTTATGTAAGTGTGCCTTGGGCTGAAAAAGGTTGGGAAACAATGGCTTAGGTTGTGTGATCTGAATGAGGTGGTTCAGCAATGCTGACAGAAAAACTCCTCTGGTCACCATATGTTATGTAACTCTACCAGCATATCTCTGCCAATAGAGCTACAGCAGCTCTATAGTGTAACCCTGTTTGGGGAAAAATCTACTGTTCAAAAACTGTTTAATAGTATACAATCCAAAAGAGAACCTGCACATGTCATTCCCTTATTAGGGTAACTTTCACCCTGCCATGTGAGGCATGTGGGGCCTGATTAAGTGCCATAAGAAGTCAGTGATGTTGACTTCAGTCGGAACAGGATCAAACCCACAGTCGTTACAACAGATCTCCAGCTGTGTTCAGGGCCTCTTAATGTTTGCTTTCTGCAAACTCTCTACTGAATGAGTTGACTGGCAGAAGTGTTTACAGAAGCAGATAATTTTAAGTGACTACTAGAATATTCTTGAAAGTTGATTTGTGAATGAACACTGGGAACCCGGAGGTAAAAGATGAGATGAATGAATCAGGGAACAGAAACATTAGTCAGCCCATTTGCTTTGTGGAAAGTAATCAACTCGGCTCCAATTCCATATGTAAAGCACATGTCTAGAAATGATCTGCAGACTAAGAATTATTAGTCAAATTATTTTGCTCACAATTTTCAAATAGGAAAAAAAATCTAAATTTGTCATTTGACTTATTTATAAGGCGTTTTTTACTCAGTAACTCTAACAACAGTTTATTCTTATTGTATTTGACATTTGCAGAATCTAGCATGAGTTTATGCTCACTGACCAAAAGGACTTGCACTAATGTATTGCTTTCCTGGTCAAAGCAGCTGCTTTTTATAATGGCAAAAGTGAGGCCCAGTGATAGCAGCTGCTAATAGATTTTTCCTTATGCATTTACCATATTTTCTGTGTGAAGACAATAGCCGCTCCATGCTCAGTAATAATCTGTGTGTGATACAGACAGACTGGACCCATTTGCAGCTGCTGCAGAGTTGACCAGCTGTGTTTATGTTGTCTAGATTCAGCAGGCCCCATGGGGATTCCAGGTACTTCAGGACTGAAGGGTGAACCAGGGGTCCCAGGCAAAGTAACATTTGGATTACCAGGCACACCAGGGAGTGATGGCCTTCCAGGTCTGCCAGGACCTCCAGGATTGCCTGGCGTACTACGTATGTGAACTTGTTAGATCTGCTTTTATCTATGTTAATGTTTAAACAAATAAAATAGTTTATAGTCTGTTTTATTTTTAACATCATTGAGTAATGTTCTTCTATCTTGGGCACTATCTTGAGTACTTATATATAGCCTGAGAGCCCTTTCCAATCCATAATGTATTGATCTTCAAAATACCTCTGCGAGATAAGACGTGCTTTTACCCTACATTGCAGATGGTGAGCTGAGGCACACAGGAAATAATTAAAATGCCCAAGATCACCCAGGAAGTCAGCAGCAGAATTAGGGCATTGCAACCAAACTCTGAAGTCCTCAGTTAAACTTCTAACCTAGGGGTGGGCCTTTATTTGGGCCAGAGGGATACTTAGGGAGTTTTGGTGAGCTGTTGTGAGCTAGGTCAGCACCTCCCATTCCAACCTGCAATAGCTCATCAAAACTCCCTAAATAGCTCAGCCTCATGCTCGGCTGGGTGGATGAGATGGGGCCACAGATAGGCAGGGAGCAGCATCTGTGAGTGGGATGGGGGACCAGGGCTGAGATCAGGATTGCTGGGTGGTGGTGGCAGTATGGGGTGATGGCCCAGGGCAGAGCTGCAGTAGATTCCCTGCACACCCCTGCAACAGGTGCTAGTTCCGCAGGCAGGGACTTGCAGGGTGCAGATCCTAGCTTTACCCTGGGCCCTGGCCCCATGCTTTCACCAGCCAGGACCTGTGCAAGCAGGGTGCATGGTTGGGCAGATGGGATGGGGCTGCAGGATCCAGAAGAAGGATGGGTAGGTGGGGCTGGAGATAGGGCTAGGGCCAGGATCATGGGGCAGTAACAGGGCTGGGGGCTGGGGCAGCACTGCAATCTGCTCCCCACTGTGGAACCATTGCCCATCACAGGGATGTGCTGACAGCAGATCCCAATCCCATCCCCAGCCCTGATTCCCACCCTGCCCACCTGTCCTGCTCCTAGCTGCCATTCCCTGCCTGCCCACAGCCCCATCCCATCCACTTGGCTGAGCACCCCTGTATTATTGTATTCTTCTGGTGGTCTTTAGGACCCTACAGAACAAAGCAAAAAACGTGACTGAGTATTATAACTCATGGTAGCAGGCCAAACACTGTTCTTCGCACAACTTGTATTGCTGTAGTTGCATCCAGTCACATCAGGTCTCAGTCTAGCCCCATGTCATTTCCTTACAATAGGTGTTGTAATAAGCTAATGACTGAAATTTAAGCTGTCTGTGGCTTTGCTAAGTTTCTTTCCATGCACAGGCCCTGGACAGCTACCAGACATGATATTGGAGGGAGAGCCTGGAAAACCAGGAGTACCTGGACAACGGGGGCCACCTGGAACTACAGGTCAAAGGGGATACAAAGGTGAAATGAACTTTTCATGTTTCTCATCATTTGTAGTCCTTTTTGCAGGCCTGCTTGCTTCTGCTTCTGGCCAAGAAATAAAATAATCTATTAGTACTACCTTGAGCAGGGAGGTGGGAGTAACTATAAGTTGCAGCTTTCTTCAGAAAAGAGGGAATTTTTTGGGGGGTGTTTCTTTAGTTTGGCACAATGAGTTTTCAGCTTTTCAGATTGCAAACTGGCCTGCCAAGCACTTGCATGTGACCAGTGGCACCCACGAACTAATTGTACCCCGGCCAACCCTTCTGTCCACAAGGGTGGAAGCAAGGCGCCCACATATACACACCCCTACCAACATACTCTATTGTGCCTCACTCCCACCCTTGTGGGTGGAAGAGCCCAGCCAGACCAGCGCACAGCTTCTGGGCTGGGCTGCTGCCGCCACTGCTGCAGTCCCTGGGGCACCTGATTAGCTTCCTTTGTGTCCCGCTCGCACCGTGCAGCAGGTAGAGAAGCAGCGGGGGCAGGGATCATGGGGCCAGCAACAACGTGGAGCTTGTGGCCTGGGGGGCAGGAGTGTGGAACTTGGGTGGGCAGGGTGGGGACCCCCCCCCACACTCCTTTTCTCCCCCGCATGGTGTGCAGTCCCTGCTGCTGGCAGCACCATCATGAGGGAGGGTGTTCAGAGCACTCATGCTCAGCACAGGCACTCGCACCCAGCAGCGCGTGGCTTCAGCCAGTGCTGCATGCAGGGGCAAAGAGTGCAACCTGCCTGGCCTGCCTCTATAGCATGGGCTCCTTGGGGGACACATGCAGCTCCCACACTCGCCAGCAGTGGGGAAGCCCTGTGCTGGAGCTGGCTGCCTTCCCTGCCCCTTGCCGTGCAGGCCCTAGGACTCCACCAGAAGTGGAGGGGAGCTCTGGTCCCTGCTTCCCCACCGAGTCCTGGGACCTCGTAGCAAGGGGTGTGGGAAGCAGCTTCCCCTGGTGCTGTGAGAGTGCGGAAACTGCACGTGCACCATACAGAGCCCCTGCGAGAGGTGGGCCGGGCAGGCTGCACTCCTCTCCCCCACGTGCAGCACTGGCCGGAGCTGCACACTGCTGGATGCCTGCACCAAGCACGATCACCCCAAGCACCTCTGCCTGCTGGTGCTGCTGGCAGCAGGGGCTGCGCACCATGGGCGGAAGTGTGTGGGTGTCCCCACATCCCCTCACCCTCCCTCACACCCAACACCTGCCCCCACAATCCCCATATATGTACCCCCCAACATACTCTATTGCACCCCACACACAGCCACACCCCTCACAAGCTCCCATATACACACCCTCCCACACCGCACCATACACCCCCCACCCCCCCATACCTCACCATATGCACACACACGCCACATACAATATACAAAAGTAAGACTTTATTTTTGAGTTATTATGCAATCACCTCTATATACAGTATGGAAACGCAAATCATGACAAATATTTTTGTAGTAAAATTAAAGTATGTTACAGTAGGTGTTTGACTTCTAATGTATGATTTGGGTTTTTTTCTGGTTCCCCTCCCTTAAGGAATATTTCCAGGGGGAAGGGGAGGGACTTCTGGTGGCAAAGGTCAGGGGTTACGGGGACGGGACTTCCAGTCCCAAATATGGCAACCAGGGGGCAGGTAACTGTCAAGGGGTGGGACTACCGATGAGGTCCTCGACAGCTCACCAAAACTCATTAAGTGGCCCTCCACCTGAAATAATTGCCTGCCCCTGCTATAGGGGATATCTGAAAAAAACAAAGCAATTCTGTTCACAGTTGTTAATGCCAGATAAAGAAACCTACTGCACTGATAACCTGGGAGCACGCAAACACTGACAGTGCCAGAGAAGTCATGTTTTGCTACATCCCCATTTAAGCTGACAAGCAGAAATGCATCATCATAATTAGCTCCAAGGGCTCCATGTTTTAAAGTCTTTCAAGAAGGCATGCCTTATATTTAATATTTCTTAAATCAGATCCCAAGCTGCCTTCTTGTAATTTAGATCCTAATATGGTGGTCATATATATTATCATTCAACTTTCCTATGTATTTTGAGCACTTATGTTTTGGTTTTAGCCTGTGCTAAAGGCTAGAGCAAAGGGCTAACAATGAACTTAAGACCTGGATGCACATTTCATCAAAGTAGTGAGATTGTTTGGATCTGTGACATTGGTTCAGACTTGACTTTAATTCTAGTAAAATTAAAAGATATCTGTTTAAGAGAACTGCAATGCTGTAGATGAGAGCACTTGGCTTACCTTCTCTATCATATATATTAAAAAATGCAAAAAGTGCATCCTGCTCTAGAAGAAAATGGACACCATGTAACATATGTTAATTACTTTGCTCAGAGCGCTACTGAAAAGCATGTGGACACTGCAGTGTTGACATGGAATATGAATCTGAGTAGAATTAGACCTGGTTCTCTGCTGCCTTACCACTTGTCACCATTGACCTGTGGAAGGTAATGGAGGAAGGTCCAAGCAGTCAAGACCTAAAGACCTCTTTCTATTGTTCAGTTTAGGAATTTCTTAGATCATCTCAATGCAAAATGAGACCTTTATACACATAGTACTGAGTTTGGGGATTCCCTTCTTTGTTTTCCAGGAGAACCAGGTGATTGTGCTTGTGATGGAGGAGTAAACATACCTGGCCCCAGAGGTGAAACAGGCCTTCCAGGTTTACCAGGAAGTCCTGGCAGACCCGGACCAAAGGGCTCCAGAGGAGATTCAGGCACAGTGGGTGTCCCAGGGCCACGAGGCCCAGTGGTAAGTCAGGGTTTTGCTAGTCTCCACCAATTCAAGGGGAGGGAAAAAGGTTTGTTCATGTCCTACTTGCTGACACTGACTAAGTTGAAACTAGGATAATTACTGAAAATAATTTTTACTGCTTGCCTGGGTAAAAAAGCAAAAACCAGTTTGATTTGTGGGAAGATGCTAAAGCTGCAGAGATTTCACCAATACAAAGGATGGATTCTGTGAACTTCTTATTCAGCTGCTGAAGGCACAGTGCGTAAAGCCCCAAACACTGCCAGGAAGACAACCCTGGATGAGCTCTGGACAGGTTGTACATAAAGCTACAGGAACTTTATTGAATCATTCACAAATTTCCTGGAATTCTTTTAATTCATATTTAATATATTATTTAAGGGGAGAAGAGCCTTGTTAGTAACTTTCAGTTACAAGTCACTGTGTGCCCTCCCATGATTCCCCACCAACCCTGACTTTTGTATATGGCATAAAGCAAGACCTCTTTGGTAGTATTTTTAACGGACCATATATGTGGTTGGGAGAGATGTAGGACAAGTTCTTGCAACACAAATGCCATTTTTCTGGTTTGGGAAAGACAACATGGAGGACATTTTGTACCCAAAAGTTTGTCCAAGATCTTTCCCACTACATAGGTGGTCCAGTAAAAGATATTACCACACAAAACTTTTCCTGACTATTCCCTCAACTGTCACAGGAACAATAATACTACAGTGCTACTACACAATGAATACTTCTCTGTGTAAGTTCACGTGCCTGTTTTTAATTCTTCCGCCTACAGGCTTCATCTGGACAACCAGGTCCTCCAGGTCCCAAGGGAGAAAAAGGGGAGCCATATTTTACAACAGATGGCGGCATCCGGGGGGATCCTGGTGTGATAGGACCTAGAGGACCTTCTGGTATCCCAGGAACTCCAGGCCAAGATGGTCTCCCAGGCTTGCCAGGTCGACCAGGACCTCCAGTAAGTTCATATTTATGTGGCAAGAATGAAGAGTGCTTCAAAAGTATAATGTAGAGGAGAAGGAATGACAGGAAAAAAGGTGAATTGTTAGTCATGACAAACCCTGTCACACATCACCAGAGAGCTAAAACTTTTCACTATATTCATGTACTGATACGGTATAGAAAGACTCCCTTTGATGTCTTCCTAATGAGGGAGAAGTGATAGCACCAAGTAATTGCTTGTATGTCTGGAAAGGAAAGCATAGCTCACAAGCCCTGGGTTTGGTGCGTCTCAGAAGCAGCGCCTGTTTTAACCCTTTTGGTTTGAGAGTGAAGAGTTTGGGCTGAGTAAAGCAGCATACAAATTCCAGTGCTAAGTTTAGGTAAAGCACTCCCAACACCTGACAACTCCTGGTTGCCTTTACAAGGGAACAGATGAGGAATTCTGTGCACTCCATAAAGAACTTGTCTGTACTACCATAGCAGTTACACATAGGAACTAAGATATTATTGATAGTAGTATAGAGAGGGAATGGAAATACATTTATTAATATTTTGGGCCTGATTTTGTTCCTCCTGGAGTTTCTGGGAACCAGACTGTATGCTTTGTTAGGCCAGCTACCTAGGGCTTGCCTATGCTACCACTTACAATTATGTTTTCCCACATAGCATCTAACTCAGTGCTGAACTGCAAGGTGCATACTCTGTATGAGTTTCTAAAGAATTCTTACTTTCTCTGAAAACCTTCCAGCCACTGCTCCCACAACAGACAAAGTGAAGCCAGGGAGATGAAGGTTACAAAGCAGGAGTCAGATATGGGCTGGAATTCGAAGTACCCATTTGGATGATTTATGTGTACTTGCATGCAGCTCTACATGTTAATCAGAACACTTTGTTAAAGAAAAGCCATTCTAAAGGCTGCCATCCTCCCAGGAATTTCTGTCATCTTCAGGATTAATAATAGCTGCTCTGCATGGCTCCAATTACTCTGCCATGAAATAAACTCTGTCTGAGAGTCTGAGTGTCTTGCAATTTTAAAGGGACAGGTTCTACTTTTGTTCTGTATTTTGTCATTGTTAAAAACAAAAGATGCTGCCTTCATAATTAAATCAAATATTAAAACAAAAAATTTGATGATTTCTTTAGTTAGAAAGGGATTAATAAGCAAACACATTTCTAAATGGATACTACTAGTCCTGGGGCAAACATAATGCATTGCTCAGTGTTTTATGTAGTAATAATTGTCCTGCAGTTTGAAATGGCAATGAGTGTTGAATTTACAAGATTTCCATGCACTTTCTGGAATGCCCTTGAAACTCGCTGCTAAACATTTAGACTGGTGCCTTCCTTCTTAGTACCACAAGGTCAAATGCAGTTACTTAGAACAGCACAAAATAACCAACCAAATTCTGATACACATTTTGAAATGATGGCAAGGCTCAGTCATTCTATATAGTATTTTGTTTTCAGCTGTCCCTGTCTTTTCTATGTGTAGGGTGATGACGGCCTAGGTTTTCCAGGTGAAAAAGGTCTGCCAGGATTACCTGGTCCCAAAGGCCGTCATGGGGAGAGTGGTCCTCCTGGCATTGGTTTCCCAGGTCCTATTGGAGTTCGTGGGTCTCCAGGTGACCCAGGAATAGATGGATATCCAGGACAGCCAGGTCTTCCAGGTCCTCCAGGTAGGTTTTTCAGGGACTTACTCTTATTTTTAATAGTTTCGGTCTTCTATCAACCAACCAAGCAAACACTTCACTCCCTAACTGAATTCCAGTATTTGTAAAATAATAAACTGAATGATGGTTTTTAAATTTTATTGTGCATGGTCTGTAGGCTTGTCAGACATTAGCCTGCAGTTCTTGCTCACCCAAGTAGTCCTACTGAAACTGATGAGATTGCTTAAGGAGTATGGACAACTTGTGTAAATAAAGGTACAAGATTTAACTGCTGTACAAGAACCATTTTTTAAGCCAGCAGAAAACCTATGGTGATTAGGAGTGTGGTTAACATGAACTTTTAAATAGGACAGGATACTGTATTATCAGTAAAGATTAATTCAGTAGAGCCTGTGCTTTCTGAATCAGTCTTTAAAATCGCTGTTTAATTTAACTGAGAAAAGCTTCATATAATAATACAGAGTTCAGTGTATGAGGGGGAAATATGTGAAAGAGACAGTAAACAGAAATGTTCAAGGTAACAGATACAGGGCTTACTTTTGACTAACTAAATCCTGGCTATATTCATCAAGTAATATAAATGTGTGCAGTTTAAATTGTCCAGGAAAGAAGCTTTCTTTATTTTGGTACATTAAATGTAACCACACACTGCCAGGTACATTTAATTGCTCTGATAAGAGCCCAGTAAACCAGGGCTTCTTAGGTCATGGTTCAGATACAGGATGTTGTCTGAGCTCCAAAGGAATTGCATGTAATCTTTTTGCTAGAGTTTGGAGAATGGTCTTGCAAGCAAATGCTTGCACAGAAATATTCCCTATTTCTATATTTGAATGTTGGCTTTTCAAAGATAATTTTAACCAAAGCAATATCTTTTCTTTTTCTGCTACTGCTTTTTAATATGTTTTCCACTTTGTGTATATTTAACATTCTATTTTGGTAATACTTACCATATTAGTAATACAACTGAATATATTCACAGGCATAATATCACTGCATATGTATTTTTCCCCAAAACACAGGTAACTGCAAAAATGACATTTAACTGAACGCAAGTATTATTCTTCCAGCTACAGTCCAGGAGCTAAAGCCAATGTGGCATGTTTATTGCGTGCATTCAAGAAATGTCTGTGAATATGTTTGGCCTGTAGATTTAAAAAAAAATGCTTTCAGTTCTGTGGGTTTTCTGACTTTGTTTAACATGTGCTCCTTTGCTTGACTGGTATAGGTGACTGCTGCTGCGGTGAGGAGGTTGGTAAAGGAGTCTTAGACACAGAGGGAGGTGAGAGCTAGGCCTCAGTGGTTGCCAGAATAGCAATGGGAAGATTGCTGTTCTTCCCATCATTGCACAGACACAGACATACTGAATGGCATGTTATTATAGCATCACTGTCACCCTTGGCTGTTGTAACAGGCTGAGTTATAGCAACCAACATTGGCATCCCATTGGAACTTACCAATAAGTTTTCCACCAGCCCATGCTATGTGCTAAATGCTAAAAACTCTGCTAACCCATAACTATATGCACTTATTATGCCTCTGCTTATTAAAATGTCTCTTACAATGGCTAAATCCAGATTATATCTTAAACAGCTGCAAGTAGAATGCTTCATGCACTGACATGCACAGCATCTTGAATACTGGGGATCATGTAAGATGTACCAGAAGTCAGTATATTATGAGTGTTTCATCAAACCCTTGCTAACAATGAATGGCCTTTTGTAGAGTATTTTTAGTTAGAGTATATAGAAAAAGTGTGAATAAGTCATTAGCCAACTCAATTTACGCCTTCACAGAGATGTGTGAAAAAACTGTAAGTAAAAACGTGTCTTCACTAGGAAATCGTTTGCTTCTATTGCAAAGATCCTTTGATTTTAAGTTTTGTCTAGCATTAAAAGAAATGGGAAGAAATAACTGCTGATTATGCTACACACAGTGGAAGGCCTTATTTTGAAGACACTACAACATTTTTTAAGAGACATTGATCTATTGAAGTTAGCTGGTCAAAGGCAACAACAAGGAATTTAAGATTACACAACATGCAGTTATAATAGATGAGAGCAAAACAACCTTGGTTTTAAAATATACATTTACTTGTACATCTGAGTAATCCCTACTCAAGTGAGTAGTGCCACTGACTCTTTTTAATTATACAAATTGCCATAAATGCACATTTCAGACCAGTAAGGACCTGGAGTGTGGGTAAAAAAACTTCTGACTTGTTTGTGGGCATTGTTATGAAATTGCTCAGAAATGTGATTGGATTACTCATTTATCACTTATCATAATTCCCAAGGACCTTCCAATGTAGTTTCATAATAGATTTGTTTCACCGGCTTTCGGATGCCATTTTCTGCATTGTAATAACATATAGCATTAAGGAACTAGAAAACACTAAGCCCTGCTCATCTGATCAGGCTATTAGACTCCAGGATTAGGTAAAAACACTATCATTAATTTATTACCATCACCCTTCACTTACCACAAATAAACAAATAACATTTCCATTGTATTATCTACCTGCTGTAGGCAAGTAGCATAAAATATTGAATGATGTACTGTGCACTGTAATTTCCTGGAAGTTCACATCAGTGGGCCCATAGAGCCATGTGCGTTTCATAGACATATTAATTAACCTGCCCTTTCTGTGCCAGATGTTGCATTGGATTCTCTCATTTTCAAAAAATATCATTCCTCATTAAACCATGACTGGAGGCAATGTCAGAAATGGATTTTAATTTGCTTTATTTCACAAAGTTTGTGTCATCAGGCTCAGGAAGGCAGAATGCCAGATTTTGAGCAGTGGGAACAGTTTTTAAAGAGTTTCTATGGTCTAACAATTAACTTATCCAAGTCATCTCTTGTTTAAATATACCTCGGTACAGTCAGCACAGTGAGTGTTATGGTGCAACAATCAGGTTCTCCTCTCTCTCAGCCTCTTTTAAGTAAAAATTGGGCTGGTGTAAGCTGTTTTACCACAAAGAGTGAGCAGTGGCTGTTTTTTTAAGACAGCAACAGCATGAGAGCAAAATGAGTCACAAGTTAAGTCTGTTATCAAAAAATGCCTCACTTCAAAGTAAAAGTAACGAACCAAGCACTGACTTTTGGTCCTTCAGAATCAAAGCAGAACACCTCCTGACGTTGTGCATCATGATGTACATGCACAGCAGTGTCCCAAGCCCAAGTGTATTAGCACCTGTCAAAGGTTGACTTCCCCCTGTTCAGCAGATCTCATTAGTTTTGCTCAGTTCTTTATGCTGAAGTCATGATCTGTCACCAGCTTCAGGAGCTCCTGGTTAGCTAGCAGTTGTGATTGTGGGGGAGGGGTCCCCTCTTCCTGACCACGTGAATCAAAAACCCCAAATCATGGAAGTATTCTGCCTCTGGTTTGGATGAGACCCAAGATTCCAGAATTCCCTTGAAATAAGTTTGTTTCACCAGGCCTTTGCCAAACTCTCTTGATAGCACTCCATAGGGTTTTGGTGAACAAGCCCAGTTCAGATGAAACCAATTTTAAAATCCTTTAGGTTACCATTTTTATTGGTTTTAGGACATTTAAGTTGCCCTAGTTTTTCCTCTGTTGCAGCTTGAGACCATTGATCCTAGTCTTGTTCTTTACAGTCACAGAGAAAATGCCCATCTCCGTCCTCTCTGTAATTGTCCTTCAGGTATTTGAAGACTGTTATCAAATCCTCCCCCGTCTTCTCTTCCCCCAAACTAAATAACTCAAGCCCTTTCTGCCTTCCTTCAGAAATTGTCTCTCTAATTTTGTTGCTTTCCTCTGGACTCTCCAGTTAGTCCACATCCTTCTTGAAATGTGGGGCCCAAAAGTGTACACAGTACTCTGAGGGTGAGGCCTCACCACTACTGGATAGAGCAGAAGAATCATTTCCTTTATTTTCAAGTGACGTTGCTATTAATATAACCCAGTATAATACTGCTGGAGTTTTTTTGCAACTAAAGCACACTATTGGTTTGTATTTAGATGTTCTACTGTAACTCCTAGGTCCTTCTCTGAAGTACTGAAGCCTGACCAGTCACATTCCCCATCCTATATTTTTGCATACAATTATTTCATCCCAAGTGTAGGACTTTGCACTTGTCCATGTTGAATTTCATCCGGTTGATTCTGAGCCATTTTCCTAGTCCATTCCGGATCCTAGTCCTATCCTTCAGAGTGCCTGAAACTCTACCCAACTTGGTGTCATCCAAAGATTTGCCAAGCATGCCCTCAGGCCTATCATCCAAATCATTAATGAAAATGTTGAACAATACCAGACCCAGGACAGGCCCCTGGAGAACTGTACTTGATATCTCCTCCCAATTAGACTTTAAGCCATTGATGACTAGTCATTGAGCATAATGATCTAATCATTATGTAAGCACTTTAGAGTGCCTTAATCTATGAGAAATGGAAGCTATGGAATGAGATTTGAAGCTGCTGATTCTCAATTGCTACCTAATAAATCAACAGCTGAGCCACATGGTTATTTTTCAGACTGACTGACTGACCGCCAATAGGAGAATCCTATGGACTTCATAGACTTCATAGACATTAGGGCTGGAAGGGACCTCGGAAGGTCGAGTCCAGCCCCCTGCCCTAGGGGCAGGAAGTCAGCAGGGGTCATAGGATCCCACCAAGATAAATATCCAAATTTCTCTTGAAGGCATTCAAAGTAGGTGCTTGAACCACCTCCAGTGGAAGGTTATTCCAGACCTTGGGGGCTCGGACAGTAAAGAAGTTCTTCCTTATGTCCAGCCTGAAATGGTCTTGAAGGAGTTTATGGCCGTTCACCCTTGTTCACCAGAGTGCCCCAAGGGATGACAAAGTTTCCCCCAGATCCTGGTCAGCACCCCTTATAAACTTATAGGCAGCCATCAGATCACCCCTGAGCCTGTAATTTTCCAGGCTGAAGAGTCCCATAGCTCTCAGCCCCTCATTATAAGGTCTGTTTTCCTGACTTCTGATCATGCACATGGCTCTTCTCTGGACTCTCGCAAGCTTCTCCACATCCTTTTTGAATTGTAGAGCCCAAAACTGCAGTACTCCAGCTAAAGAAGCAGAATTTGCAGAGGAAATGCTAGCTCTGGTTTAAACCTGTGGAATGACTCAGCAGAAAGAACAAACCGAGCAAAGGCTAAGATTGTTCACAAAAACAAATCCATGTCCCAGTTTTGGCTCCTATATTGATATTTTATTTGAGGTGTATTTTATATAGTTAAGCATCCAATAAATACGTTGTCTGAAGCTCTGATCACCCACTAGCTCCCACTGGCTTAAAAATGAACCAATCCCTAGTCTGTAAATTATTTGGGGCAGGGACTTTTCAATGTGCATTGTACATTCAGTAGTATAATTGGGCCTACATTAATGTTTATGGCACCAGAAACACCTAGTTCTCAGTCCTGTGCCAAACCCAGCCTAGACCTCTATAGTTTATCATGTGTTCTTAAAGCAACTCCACTATTGGATATGATCACCCGAAATTCCTTTGCTGAGGTGGTGTTGCACTCTGGGATGTGTGAATATGCAGTGCACAGTGCTTGCCTTGTAGTCTGTAGAGCACACATGGGCACTAAATGTTCTCACTCTAATCCACTAAACTGAAAGGGAGACACCTTCACTACATTTCTTTTTTCTAGGTATCACCTTACCCTGTGTTTTTCCTGGAGCATTTGGTAACCCTGGATCTCCGGGCCACCCAGGATTACCAGGTATGGAACTGAGAGTGTTTTAAAGTCTCTATCCTCTGACTGGCTGGGAGGATAAAGCCTGCAATTGAATCACTGCTAAACAATAGCTATCACAATAGCTTGATTAAAAGGGGATTGTGTTTGTTCCAGAGTTGCTAGGGTTCATTCCCACAAAAGCCATATGATCTATATGGGCCACCACTCTGAATTTTGCACCAGTCAGTGTCATTTCAGATTCTTCTCTTCTGTTCATGCAACTGATCATGGCTTTGGGGATAGCTAACCTTAGTTCAGTAGATAAGTATTTCAAGGTTAGCTTGGCAGAAGATGGTGCAATTCTCTTGGCAATGATATGCACATGTACCCTTAAGTGAATTGATTTTCTTTATCTGCAGGTCGCAAAGGCAGCAAAGGATTTCCAGGTATTTCAGGCCAGCCTGGATCAAATGGATCAAAAGGACAACTAGGTTCTCCTGGGTTAGTAGGACCACCAGGTGTTCCAGGTAAGAGAGAAGTTCTCCAAGATTCCTTAATTGTCTTTTTAGCTGTACAATAGTTAATTTATAAGAGGTCTCAGATTTTTCCATAAAATAGCCCCTCTTCTACCTGCTTCAGCTCAGGAATGGTTCAAACCACTGACCTCTCCAGGTGGGATCACTGTTATTTAAGAGAAGTTTTCTATAGTTCTCCACAACCCACTACCAGGTGTTCTGTGAGGACTAATTTTAGCAGGAAATCAGCTTTTAACCATCCTCAATTCTTAGTGGCTTCCTCAATCACATGATAGCCACATACAGTGCTGAGAATCTTCATACAAAGCGTGGGACTCTTCAAGTACTGTGATCTAGCAATGGTTGTAAGTCAGAATACAGAGCAATGTGGCACACACAACAGGCAAAAACTCATGAGGGGAGATTTTTAAATCTTGTTTCTCTTCTGCCTGTCTGTTTCTGTGGAGAAGACTGCAAACTTATCTGACCCATTCCCTGCAGGTTTGTCCAAAGGAATTGAAGAAATAATTGCAGTTGCACTGGTTGCATTAAATGAGCAAGTGCTTTTTCCTTTTTGTAGTTTAGCAAGACCACAGAGCAACACTGTTAATAGTGTCATTTTGTTTGATGATTCCCCACCATTGTTGTACCAATTAATTCAAAGACTTCTGAAGCATCTGTCCCACAGTGCCTGATGCTGACATTGGGAAGCATGGGTTTCTGGGTAATATCTAGACACAATTGAGACAAGTAGGATGAACAAGTGCAGCTACAACATGTGGCTTCTAGCCCTTACTAGAGAGACAGGGGTTGTAGATCCGGTTGGCTGTAGTCCAGACACTAAATAATGGCCTTTTCATACACTGGATTGGTATGCTCCTAAAGTAGAAGAAAAAGCTGGTGTGTGTGAGCATTACAGCCTCAAAATACTCCTGAACTTCAATTTCATTTAGAATAACTGCATTATTTTCTGTTCTTTTTCTCTCTTTTCCCCACACTTAAATATTCCAAACTTAAGCCTTTCTTTAGTTTTCAGACAATTTTTTTTCTATATGAAACCAAAAATATTTGGCTAGAAGTGCCAATGAGAGTGGATATTCTTTCCTTCTGCTGTGCAGTGTGTTGGCTTCTTGTTTAAGGCTTTCCTGGGATCCGAGGAGATCAGGGCCCACAGGGACTTCCAGGACTTGATGGGACAGATGGTTTACCTGGAAAGGCAGGAACCCCAGGATTAGCAGGTGCAAAAGGAGCCCTTGGTGAAGTGATTGATGCTGAAAGTGGAGCTCTAGGTGAGCCTGGGAGGCCTGGATTCCCAGGAGATAAAGGGCTTGCCGGGGAGCCTGGATTTCCTGGACTGAAAGGTGAGCACCACTGCTGCTGGTTTATAAAGTTTTACACTTCCTAATATATTTGAGAGTCCAGTTTTTCTGTTTTTTGGAGCTGCTTGTAGTTCTGGGTTTACTGAGAATCTAGTATAACTCTGAGATTTTTTTTAAATGAAAACATTACAGCCCTGTTCTTACTGGTGCAGTCATGTCCTGACCCTCTTTTTCCAGGTGTGGATGGAAGGCCAGGCTTACTGGGCATTAAGGGCGAACAGGGTAATCTTGGCCTTCCAGGCATTGTTGGAGTGCGAGGACCTCCTGGACCTGGGGGTCCATTTGGCATTAAAGGAAAACCAGGGACAGCTGGAACAGTTGGCCTCAGAGGATCACCAGGTATGTAATGTCTTTAGTAAATTCAAGCACCATGGTATTAAGCCAGATTTTAATAGAGTTGCCATGCTAACCTTGGTTACTTCCCAGTGCGAATGGATGGGTATAACTAAGTGCAGAATTTGGGCATGTGGGTTAGACCTTTCCCACCTGGAAATGGGGCCATTATGGTGCTAGCTGTAAGGGGGGTAAGAGAGAGTAAAGCATCGTAAACTTACCATGATTTTTCCCATGACTGTATTCCTTATTTGCAAAATGACTAGCTAATAATCTTCATTTTCCACTTTGTGATTTAATTTGTAACTATAACAGATCATTAGACAATGACTCTCCTCAGAAGGTGAAATCCTCCTGACAGGAATAGGCTGAAAATCGCTCAGTTTCTTAATACAAATGCTGTACATTTCTGTATCACCTGGGGCACAGAGGAAGACCACTATGATTCTCCTTCCCTTAGTGGGGGCAAAAGGCTCTTGATCGGGGTGGGCAAAATATGGCCTGTGGGCTGGATCTGGCCTCTAGCGAGTCTTTGTCCAGCCTGCGGTGGGTCTCTCAGTCCCGCCTGACCCAGGCACTGCCTGGCAGTGGCACGTCCTGCCGTCCCCTGGGCACACATCAGAGCTGGGTTGGCTCCACAGTTGGACTGCCTTTCCAGGCAGCCTGGGTGGCAGTGGCTCCTTCTGGTTGCTGCCGCTACCACTGGTCCGAACTCTGTGGTACCGGCAGGGGCCCCCCCCCCACCCCCCCGACCCCTGTCCCCTCTGTGGTACCGGCAGGGACCCACGCTACACAGCCTTGACCCTGTGCCTCCTCCGGGCTCACCTGCCTGGGCTCAGCAGCGGCAGCATGGGACAGAAGCTGCTGCTCAGCATGGGGTAAAAGCAGCCCCTTTCCTTTTGCCACTGCCGTCACTTCCTGAAATAGCTTCCCAGAGCCCGTGCTGGGCTGCCCAGCGGTGGCAGTGCAGTACCGGCAGGGACCCACGCTACACAGCCTTGACCCTGTGCCTCCTCCGGGCTCACCTGCCTGGGCTCAGCAGCGGCAGCATGGGACAGAAGCTGCTGCTCAGCATGGGGTAAAAGCAGCCCCTTTCCTTTTGCCACTGCCGTCACTTCCTGAAATAGCTTCCCAGAGCCCGTGCTGGGCTGCCCAGCGGTGGCAGTGCAGAGCAGACACAGGGCAGCCCAGCGTGGTGCAGACTCTGGGAGGCTATACCAGGAAGCACCAGCAGCAGCAAGGGGGAGAGGCCGCTTCTCCCCCCAGCTCTGAACAACAGCTTCTGTCCCGTGCTGCCACTGCTGAGCCTGGGCGGGCAAGTCTGGATCAGGCGTGGAGCATGTGGGGTCAGGGCTGTGCAGCGTGGGTCTCCATTGGTACCGTGGGGCTGAGGCCAGTGGCAGCAGCAGCCAGAAGGAACTGCTGCTACATGGGCTGCCTAGAAAGTCAGTCCATCTGTGGAGCCACCCCAGCCCTGCTGCCTGCCCAGGGAGCAGCAGCAGGATGCACCACAGGTGGACAGTGCAGAGCGGGTTGGGTCCAGGCTGTGCCTGGGTTTTGGCTGATCTTCTCTGATGGAGGTGAGTCCAGAGCAGGCACAGGGTGCACATGGGCTACGTGCTGTTGGCACTGGTGGGGAGGCACCACAGGGCACGTGGGCTCCGGGCTGTGGGTTGGGGGCTGAATGGCTTGGGGGGGCACATGCAGGGGGCTCCTATGTACACCCCATCATACTTGTAAACCCCACAACCACACCCTGCCCCACACACAATCACACACCCCACAAACACTGCATTCACCCACACCCTCCTCCACACACATACCCACGCACATCTGGGGGGAGCCCCATGCATTGCTACACACATCCCACCACACACAAATGCACCAAAACCCCCCCCACGCACACCCCCACCCCACCCACCCACCCACACACATACCCACACATCCCCACAAACACCCCCCCCACAAACTTCCTTTACTCATCCATATCCATACATACCCCCACATCCACACACACACACCTATAGCCCTCTACAAGCCCCATACCCACCCACCCTTACCCTGCTACACTCCTCCACCCACAATATACAAGAGTAAAACTTCATTTTGAGCTATTATGCAATCACGTCTATATACACAACAAAGCACATACAAATCATGACAAAAACATTTTTTTGTTAATAAAATTAAATGATGCTATTGTCAATGTTTGATTTTTAGTATATAACTTGTTTTTTTTCTGGTTCCAAGATAGCAAACCACCTTCCCAAAAGAAGTACTTCTGGGGGCAAAGGGAGGGACTTCTGGTGGCAAAGGTTAGGGGTTAGGGGCTGGGATTTCTGGTCCTAAGATGGCAACCAGGGGGCAGGGCACCTGTCAAGGGGTGGGGCTACCCTTGTGGCCCTCAACAGCTCGCCAAAACTCATTAAGCAGCCCTCCACTCTAAATAATTGACAACCCCTATCCTTGAATGTACTAGTGGTTCTTTGCTGTACTACATGGAATCTTCCCTTATAGCATCCTCTGCCTTGTTTTGGGGCCTAGGTATTTAGTAGAAGAGGCTGGTCTGTAAGATACTTTACAGCAGGGCAGTCAAACTTCTCGGCAGCTGGGAACCACATGCCATGCAGGTTGCAGGCTAAGGGGGTGGCTTGCCATGGCCTTCCACTGCACTGGCAGCCCAGCTTCTCCCATCCCTGCTTGCAGCCTTACTCCACTCCTAGCCAGGCACACTGTGTGGGCAGCACCCCACCTCCAGGTTGCATCCAAAGGAACGAGGGGAGCAGGTTGCAACCAAAGGAGCGAGGAGAGCAGTGGCCAGCCAGGAGTCTGTAGGCCACATTAGCCTGTTGCAGGCCACATGTGGCCTGTGGGCTGCCGCTTGGACAGCCTGCCTTACAAGATGACAAAGCTGGAGACCAATGACAGCAGAGAAATAAGATAAAGTACATAACCTCCATGTTAGCTGAGATGACCCTTATAGAGTGAGCGCTGTGTAGCCATTGCATTTTAACATGGAAGTGGCTTCTGCTTTTGTACAGCTTTATATTTTGGGGTGCTTTGCATTATGACTCCTTTGCCTTTTAGTTGTTATTTTTGTTTTAAGCCCCCAATTGGTAGATGATGAACACTACAACTTCAGTTTTGCTGCAGTATTCTTTCTGAGTCATTAATTTCTTTTGTAGCCTTGTGCTTTCTGTTCACATATTTTGTCTATTTTTCCTTCGCCATGTTTCTATTCCATTTTCCATCAACTCTCCATTTCTGATGTCACACTGTTTGGTTATGGGTTCTTCACATAGGCTGTCAAGGTGAGAAAATGCACTGTAGCATAAAAGCTCATGGACTAACAGCCTAGCTTTTACTGCTACACGTATTGCATTGACTATAGGTGATACCCCTTATTTCTGACTATACCAGGAAACAAAAACCATTGTACTAAGTATGCTCAGATGGTAACAAAACAGGTCCTGTAAGGGAAGTTTAAAAAAAAAAAAAAAATCAGGTTGTACCTTTAAGTGCTAAAGTTCAAGGGTGCTGCAAAGCTAGTCAGTCTGGTATTTCTGCTTTACATGACATCTCTCAAAAGTTACCTGATTTTTTTCCTTTAAGTTATATCTGAGCATTCCCTTTTTCGATGGTTTGAGTCTTTAATAAAAAAAACAACAAACCCAAATGCTTGTTAGGTTGCATCCAAGAACATTCTGAAATATTTAAAGATACAATTGAGCACCCATGGTTTTAACGTTAACCCTGGAGATGCCATTATCGTAACACATTCAGAAGCTGGTTCCATTACTCTTACCTAGAGATCTAGTAAAAAAGTAGCATAACTGCATAATGGCATGCTAATGTGAAAAGGAAGCTTGTTTATGACCAGCCCCTCTTCAATTGATCCCTTTGGTTGACCCAGAAACCTGTGATGGGGACTAAGCATTGGCAGTATTGATGTTCCCTATGCCATGCTCTGGTTTGCTTCCTTGATGTTAAAGGTAAGATCTACTGCCCACTTCAGTGGCTGCTGAAAAAAAAAGCCCAAAATAATTCATAAGGGGTTTCACTCTTGCCAGTTGTGTAGTGATGTAGGCAGTAACCCTTTTAGGCCTTTTATTGTTAGATGACTAATGCTTTTGCATTTCTAAACTTTATGCCTACTAGAAGGCTGCATGTAACATAATTTCAAGGTCCATCTCATATTAAAAGCAGTGCTATGTTTAAAGCATTTGGAGAACCGTTCACTGAAATGTCCAGAGGTTTGTGTGGTAAAAGCCATTGAGTTTTTACTTGTGTTGATTCAGGGCTTCCTGGAGCACAAGGACCGATGGGTGATGCAGGTCCCCCAGGCCCTGCTGGTATGAAAGGCTTCCCAGGTCTTGATGGTGTTCTAGGACCTCCTGGAGAAAGAGGATTCCTAGGGCCACCTGGGCCTTCTGGTAGAGATGGACGTCCAGGCTTCCCCGGACGAAAAGGTACATGTATGAATTGGCAAACAATGGCAGTTAAACCATTACATTCAGCTGCACAGGAATAGCGGTGTTGTGATGATTTTAGACCTGGGCTTGTCAGGAAAAACTGGAAGTTACAGGGAATTTGTGTTGGGATTTGTCTCACTGCTGGATCAATGGTTTGAATTAGAATGGGTTGGTTATTCAAAGTTTTGGCTGCTCATTAGACTTGCCGAAGGAATTCTGAGTCCAGTTCCCAGGATCAGCCATGTGGAAATCATGCTCAAGTTGGTATTATTAGCAGTGGGTGACCTAGTATTCAATCTATAGATAATACTAACACAGAAGACGATAAGACTTCTGGAATAGATACTGGAGAAACAATATCAGGAACACCAAACAGCTATATGTTGTGTTATCATTTGCTTTAAAAGATAAGCTGCATTTTAAAGCTATTTTTTTTATCTAGTCACAAAATAATGATACAGCAAGATGTTTTTAATAGTCCACTTCATTTTCTCTAGGAGAGAGATGACCCGAGAATGACCTGTGTATAGAATGGATATGGCAAAATTTGCCCTTTTCTGTAGGGGAAACCCTTGTGGTTTAGTCAAATATTGCAGTTTCACACAGAAGCACTGCTATGGTGGGAATGAGTATGATCTTTAGAACATAAGGACAGATGCAGAATCAGAAAAGTCGAGATAAAGGTGAAGAAAAAGATTAATCCAGTGATAGGACAAGGGTGGCATCCTAGGGGAGACAAAGCGAAGCACACAAACTGGGAGGAAAGTAAAATGTCAATCTCTATCCTAGCCATTCAGAGCTGACATAATAGTTAAGTTATTTTGAGAGTCCTGTCTTTTTTGGAGGAGGAAGTTAGCAGAGATTTGATGTCAGAAGTTGTTTCCCTTTCAGTCAAATGGCTTTTTTCATCGTAGTGGGAGTAAGACTAAGGTCTCAGCAGCAAATTTGGAAGGTACTGATTCCGTGAGAACAAATGAAGACATACCCTGGGAAAGGAGCCATTGAGGAACCACTACTGTATTTGGTGTCCTGACTGGTCACGCTTTAGGAGACTGCAGTCCCTCCTTTTGCCAGTTAGATTAGTATGAAAAATACTTTAAAAGACTCAATTTCTTGCTTTGTTTCATAACTTCTTTCCCATAGGTGAAAAGGGCTCCCCTGGTCTGATTGGCTTCCCTGGCATGCCAGGCCCATCTGGCAACCCTGGGCTGAGTGGTTTGAAGGGGAGTCTTGGTACAACTGGCAGGAAAGGAAATGCTGGAATTCCTGGAACCTCTGGTCTAAAAGGTGAGCTCTGAGAAACTAATTATGGTTCAACATCTGGGTTTTCTGTAGCAGGGAGGGTGAGAGCTGTGTCTGATGCATGCCCACCCAGCTGTTCTTTCCCCATTCTCCCATATTATATTGTAAGGATGCAAAATCCACTGGCTTGGTTTTCAGCGTCACTAAGTTCCCACATCTCTGAGGGCTTCATTGGAGGGGCAGCACTGAGGACAGCTCATCTGGCCTCTCATGTTTATATCCTCTCATTCTAGAGAACCTTCTCTTGTGTGAATTTAACTATTCTGATTTGTTCAGGTGACAGGGGTGACCCCGGTCCACCTGGTCCCCCTGTTCAGAAGCCTCAAGAACTGGTGCTGGCATTAAAGGGAGACAAAGGATATCCTGGGTTAGCTGGACTGGAAGGATTCCCAGGACCTAGAGGTATTTCTCAGCACTCAAGTTTTAAGGGAAGGGTTTCCACCCTTAATCCCTCCCTTACAGGTGACTGGGAAGGGATGTGCTGTCCATCTGGCAGTATTATATTACTCTCTTCATATTCCAAAACAGGCTTTCACTTGACTGCCCTGATTTTGTCTTAAAAATTGTTCTTCACACCTGCTCTTTATTGTGTAACTAATAGAATCTCTATGTATTTTCAGGTCACATTAGAGAGGCACTTCATTGGCTGCCCTCAATGGCTCTGTACTGACATAGTAATAATATGTCTTTCTCTTTTGGGTAAATTCAGGTGATAAAGGATTCCCTGGAACCCGGGGGAAACCTGGTCTGCCTGGTTCACGTGGTCTGCCAAGCAGGGAGAGAGGCTTAGCAGGTGATCCAGGTCTCCCTGGCTCCTTTGGACAGCCTGGCTTTCCTGGACAGAGAGGAGTAGCTGGTATCCTAGGATTCCCAGGAATGC
>NW_005842642.1:581052-616903 GCF_000455745.1 Alligator sinensis
ATGCCTGGGGAAAGTGTAAGTATGCATCATTTTCTCTAAGTGCACCTAGAAAAACCCCTGTGTTCTGCTTGTTTCTGCTTCCAGAATCACATTATCAGCAAAATCAGCTCTCTTCTGGAAAGAGCTGATACTGATAAATGAAAGGTGGGATTGTCATTTTTCCCTAAATAAATGTATGTTACTTCAGTATTACCCTACAGCACCCAAGTTGCAGGCTGTAAGAATGAGCATAAGCAAACAATGTTATGGTTTTTATCAGGGTTCAGAGGGTATCTCGGGAGCACCAGGATTCCCAGGGACTACTGGCTCCATTGGACCGAAGGGTAAGAAGTTGCACGCTAAATTTCACGCCTCTTCCAAGGGAACAACCCAACACAGGCCATAGCGTGAAAGAGAACCAAGGGGGAGAGCATGACAAATATTTGCAATTTTTTTGCTTGCTTGGATGTACATTTTCCAAGCATCTCTCATACCAAAGAGGGGATATGCCTTAAAATACAGTTTGGGTGGTCCAGTCACTGCTCACCAGAAATCTTCTGTATTGAAACCTGCTCTGTGTATCCCTTCTCCCCGCTTTTATTTAGTTCACTAAAAGTCCATGCAGACTGGGGAAGAGCTTTTCAAATGTCCTCAGCTCTGCTTGTGGTAATAACACCGTACAGTGAGGAAAACCTTTGCAATAGTTAACAAAAACAAAAACTTTAATGAAGTTACAGATGTATGAATTAATCCACATAACTTTGTGGTGCCAACATGTGGTATTCTTTATATTAAAAACCTACCTGCTTGCATAGGTGTGCAGGCTGAGATTTTCAGCTGAATTAAGCTTGTGACTTCAGTGGGATATTCAGGGGGAATTTGATACCTAAACACCTTATGTTTCTTTGAAAATCTTGTCCATAGCACTTCTCTCTAAAACATGTGTAACAGCACAAGAGGTGCCCAAATCTCTACGTAATCAAGAACTACAGAACTGAAGGGCAGTTTTGGAGTTATAAACCATAATAATTCCCCACGCTGAATGTTTATCTTGCTGAAGCATTGCAGTTTTGAATCTAAAGCCAATGAAAAAAGGATTTTCTCTCTCCTAGGCATGCAATTTAGCTTGTCCGTGTTGAGTAAGTGAAATTGACCTGGTATTTTGAGGAGTAGAGGTTTGAGTAACCCCATAAGACTACAATTGAAGAATGAAGGGTTTAATTATGAAATGATCTGTCAGCACAGTGGAGGCCTGACAAAAATACATCATCTCTTTGCCTTTCCCCAGGTGATCGAGGGGAGTCACTTGGAATTCCAGGTGAACCAGGAGCTAAAGGAGAACGAGGGAATCCTGGATTTCCAGGTAAGGTAATTATTGTGGATTTGGGGGAAAAAAGCTTGAGGGTTTAACCCTGAGCAGAAATGCACAAGTTTGCAAGTCTTCTGTCTGAAAGCCAGAATCAAGTATGATCTTTTCCTGCAGCTGAGAGATGTGTGATCTAGAAGCTGGGCCAGCCATGAGCCTGGAAAAATAAACTCCCCACAAAAATAGCCAGATACTAATCTTGTCTGTCATGCCCCACACTAAGAAAGATGTTAGTTTATGCCAGATCCATAATTAAAAGAGCTGATGTATTTATATTAACTCTTTATATTAACATATTATATTAACATTATGTTATTGTCTAATGTGAATTATTCTCATTTATTTCAAGGTGAAAGAGGGAAAGAAGGACCAAAGGGAGAACCAGGATACCCAGGAAGCACTGGAACGAATGGGCTTAAAGGAGTCCCAGGGGACCTTGGCCTTCAAGGACCACCAGGTACCACAGAGTGCATAGCATTATTTGTTACCTTCTCTCTCTTCACCTCACCTGTGATAGGGCTGGCTGCCTCACTGTAGTAGAGGTGTCATCAAAAATACATAAGATCCCATATCATGTGACACTCTTTATTTCCCTCTATTCCTCATCTGAAATGTGGAGCCATGTTCTTTAGTAATAGATGTACAGAAGGGCTGATATTTTATTAGGACTCCTGCAAGGCATAGCCCAAAAGGTGCAGCCATAAGGAAAGCGGGGAGGGGAAATGTCAGTTATAGCTGTCATGACATTATCCAGAGTCTGAACTGCCTCTGAGGTTGAAACGTCTATGAAGTTACCTATAGTCTCCAACTTTCAGTAGCCTCCCCCTAGCTGCCTAAGTCTGGCCCTAGCTGGTCTCAATTTTTTCATTAAAATTTTGTGACAAGAAATGGAGCTTTCAATGACATAAACTTTTTCCACAAAAAGTGTCAGTTTTTTACATAAAATGTTGATTTCTCTCCCCACCGTCAAAAGCTGAAATAAATTGCATTACTACATGAGCACACCAGGTTGTGCAAAACATAAAGGACAGTTGTCCAGTGTGCACATATGAGAGAGTCTGTCCCATGCCATTTTGTTGCTTGTCTTTTAGGAATCCCTGGAAATGCTGGGCTGAGAGGAAACACAGGCCTTCCAGGTCTTCCAGGGCAACCTGGTTCTGTAGGATTCATCGGACTTCTTGGGGTTGTGGGGCCAAAAGGTACATCTTTGTTTGAGTCTGCAATCAGAAGGAAAAATGCCAGCTCACAAAGCCACTTGTTGGCTGAATTTGATACAACAGACAGCCAAGTAGCAGCCCACAGTACTTGGGCCAGCTGAGCCTGCAGCCCATTTCTTGGCAGTATCAGTGCAGGCTCCAGCTGCTCAACGTTCTAAGAGTCACGTTTGAAAAAGGAGAGGCACTTGATGGCTTTGTGGTCTGGCTCCATAAATAGGGTTTGGTTGCTGGCAAAAGCTATAATTACAAGAACCAACAAGAGAAGTTTGCATTAATGTGACCTGTCTAAAGGAAAATCTTACCTTCTTCAAAAAATATGAAGCATGTATTAAGTTGCTAAAACTTTACATATGTGTATAGTTCCTGAGTTTTAGATATTTTAATCCACTTAGAGATGCTGTTTACATGCTACTTGCTATTAACTAGCCATTCAAGCTTTGATAATGTCTCCTCAGGTTTTCCTGGATTTCCAGGCTTAAATGGTCTGAACGGATTGCCAGGCACAAAAGGGTCACCTGGAACACCAGGTAAAGAAAGGCTTTGTCCAAAGAAACTTCTGGAGTAATGCATGTGCTGGTTTAAGAGTAATGGGATTTGTGTGATTACACAGTGGGTGCATCTACATGTGCGCTTTACTGCGGAGTTCACTAAGTAGCTCAGCAGTGAAGTGTCACTATCTACACGTGTGCTTATAAATTAAGCCTGACATAAGTACTGTCTGCGACAAATACTATCCTACAGTGGAGTAATTTATGCCACTGCAGTACACATGTAAATGGTGACTAGGGTTGGCTGGGGCACAAGAGTGCTACAGTGCAGAGGCTGCCTGCTGGCTAGCCCTGCACTGTACCCAACTTGTGCCCCAGCCATGCTCTCTGCTGCCCAGCGCTACCACTTGGTATATGGGGCTGGCCTCCCCAGGCTCCCTGACAGCCTCAGGCTGCTCTGCCCCTGCTCAAACTGCTGTGGTCCCAGGTGCACATGCTGACGTTGTGCCCTGGAGCTGCTGACTCCAGTGCAAACTGCACCAGAGTTTATTTTTCTGTGCTAATTGCATGTGTAGATACACCCATTTTGTCACCAAATAGGTCCATTTTAGTCATGCTGGAATTAAATGAAGTAAGGAATAAATCATATTTTGCAGCTAGTGTGAGTATTCTTACTAAATGCTTGTAATCAAATTCTGTTTCAGCGATACAATTTTAATACTAGAGTTGGTGGGATTTCACACGTAAAATGTATGAAAACAATAAACTCAATGGCCTTTTGGCAGGTGCCATTTAGATGGATTTCTAGATTTTGCCTGAACTCCTAAAGAGTTCTGTCGCAGCCAGACAGTTGATTTAATGAAATGATAGGTCTTTTCCATCTGTATATCTGTTGTTCTGATTTTACTAAAGCAATGGCCAGATATTTGATTTGGTTTGGAGTTAAAAAATGACTTGATACTCATAGATTCCCCTGTATAAGGCCTGTTCCTGTAGCCCTCACTCATGATGGCAGTAGAAGTGACAGAGATTACTCATAAAAAGTAACAGGATTAGGATTAGCATTAGAGGTGCATTGATCACCCAAAAGCTTATCCAGCTGTTCTCCACAATTATGCAGCTGGTCCAGTAAAGGTGCCATAAAAAATCCTTTTTTTTTTACATTTCCTGGACCACCAAAACTACAACACTCCAACCCTACTATGACAGTACAAAACAGTATTAAGACTGAATACAAAATCCTATTTTGTAAAACCACATGCTTGTGTGCTCAGTGTTTCCCTGATTTACATCATTTGCTGTATTTTCGGAAGCATTTTCTTAACATGACTTTCCATTTGCCCCTTGAGTTCCATTTCTTTTGAGAACTGAGAGACTAGTTTGGTGTAGGCTGCTGTCGGATCCTGTAGTATAAGCATCTCCTTACAGCTCTGCCCAGGAACTTCTGTCCTACTACAGCTCAGGCTTCTGTGTGAACCTGCCAGATAATCCCTCCATTTTGAGCCCCAAGCCAGCGGGTACCATTCTGTATTGTCCCTTCTCAGAGGCACAGCACAGGTGAAGGGGAAGCAAAGGGCTCTTTGGCTGGCTGGCTGCGGGCTTCAGTGCAGCCCACAATTCTCGCCAGCTGCTTACGGGCACATGCTTATGGGCTATGTGCCAGGGCTTGAAAGGGAAGCAACATTCTCCATGCTGCTCATTTGCAGAGGAACTTCCCTACTAACTCCTGCATGGCTTCTTGTAGCCACAGTACACAGCTAGAGCAGCATATGAGAGGCCAGATTCAGCCCAGCAATTTCTCTTAAGTCCAGGAAGCAGAGGGATGAATGGAAAAATCTGTATCTTAACCGCAAGAAGGCGTTATATTAATCTTAATGTATCAAAGTGTATTAATCTAACTTTCATGAAACTGTCCTAATCGGCCTCTTTGTCATCTTTAAATGTGTTTGATTAGGCTTAAGTGAACCTGGATTGCAAGGCCCTGCAGGACTTCCAGGTCCCAAGGGTGAAGAAGGTCCTCCAGGAACTGGCATAGGAGCTCCAGGACTCCCTGGGCTGAAAGGATCCTCAGGAGACATGGGTAAATAGTAACAGTCCTAGAAGCAGATGCACTATAATGTCTGATGGAGTATACAAAGACTTGGGGCGAATAGGGTCAGTGCAGTTTAACAAGGAGTCATAGAGATGGACCCGTTGTTTTGTAAATGGACGTGAGTCTAATAAGTGAAAAATCACTGATGAAATAGTTTTTATAGCTTTTATAGTTGTCTTTTCATCCTCCCAAATAAAAAAAATGCTGTGTTCTTTTCTGAGGGAAGGGGAGTGGGGTATGAAGAGGGATGGGGTTTTCCTTATTTTTTTAGGATAACATCCAACAGGCACTAATCCTATCAGTATAAATTTTGCACCATTCACACAGACAATCTCTGATGATTAGTGTAGAGCAGTGATTCTCTACCAGCATGCCAGGGTACCCTGGGATGCAGATATTTTGAAGGGTGTCTCAGGAAGTGTGGAGGGATAAGTGAGGTGTGAGGAGATAAGCAGGCTTAGGTTTTCCCTGCTTAGCTACTGCCCTAACCCCACTGCCTGATGCCTCTGCAAGGAGGTAAACTCTGTAATACATAAGTTAGTTTTTGAAACGGGGTGCCGCTCAATTCACAAAAGTTAGAGGGGTGCCTTGAGTCTAAAAATGGTTGAGAACCACTGCGATAGAGCCACAATCACTGTTTGGTTCTTAGTGTTCCTTTGTGATTCTAGGTCCACCTGGCCCTGTGGGGCTGCCTGGTCTACCAGGAGCTCTTGGCATCTCTATTCCTTCTGACATACCTGGGAGACGGGGTGATCCTGGCCGTCCTGGAGTCAGTGGGAGTCCAGGTATGGAGATTGAGGCCTCTCTGCTGCAGTTCATTTGTGTTTTGTACTCTAGCCATATGAAGACCAAGGTTGACTTCCAGTCTTCCATGTGCATCCTAGGAAGAACTTGGAAAGGAAAACTGGCTTTATGAGCAGTCAATCTTATGAGCTGGGGCATTTATACACGTGCTTCGGGACGTGTAGGGGAGAGGGAGACAGCTTTTATTAGCGCAGCTCCCGAAGCTGCTCTAATTAAAGTGCTTGGAGCATCATGTGTTAGCATCCCCATGCTGAATAATTGCAGCAGGGGCATTTTAACTAAAGCTCGCCGAATGAGCTTTAGTTAAAGTGCCCCCGCCGCCATTTTTCAGCATGCGGATGTTGATACACGTGATACGGAGGCAGTAATTACTATGCTCCAGCAGACTCAATTAATTGAGTTTGCTCCAACATGCGGTAATTACAGCACATTGGAGCAGCCTCCATGCATGTGTATAAGTGCCCCTGGTGTTTAGAGCAGGGCTTGAGAATCAAGGGGTCTGGGTTCTGTTCCTGGCTCTGCCACTGACCAGGGCTTAGTCACTTACCTTTCTATGCCTCAGTTACCCCAGCTGTAATTTATGGGGATGCTTATTCACCTCCATAAAGCACTTTGCTTCTGGATGACAAGTCATGTCTATGTATAAAGTAAGTGATATGGATTAAACAATAATATTGCAGTGAATTAACTATTGTATTGGGATTCTGTCTTGCTGCCATTATTAGCATTAGCACTGGATGCATCTGAGATCCCTAGTCATATACTGCATGCCTCCGTTGTGCTTGGTCCTTTACAAACAAAGAACACAAAGGTGGTTCTTGCCCTCATTGCACATATTCTGATTCACCAGCTGTCACAGCGTGAAGAAATGAGATGCCCTTCCCTGTTCCCCTCCCTCCCCTTTCCACACACCCTTGTGATGAAGAACTGAAAGAAGTAAGGGCTTGACCCAGAACACAGAGGAGCAAAGTTCCTGCTGGGCCTGGTGAGCTGAATGTTCTGAGGGAGGAGACATATATTTTTGGTTCCTTTAGCACAGAGGTGGGCAATTATTTCAGGTGGAGGGCTGCTTACTGAGTTTTGGTAAGCCATTGACCGCATGACAGGCAGCCAGGGGCAGATAAATATTAATTTTCTAAATTTGTTGGGGCCCCACAGGCCAGATAGAATGGCCTGGCAAGCCGCATCTGGCTCGCGGGCCGCATTTTGCCCACCCCTGCTTTAGCACATCCATAAGCCGGGAAACCCATCTGATGACAGGCACTCGCAATTAATGAACAAAGGACAATTTCCTGAGGTCAGTGGTGGAGGCTAATGGTAGTACGTTGTGTGCTAGAGGAGTGATCATGTTGACTTGTTTGTCTCTAGGTCTTCCTGGCCCCCCTGGCCCCCCAGGACCTCCTGGCCCAGCCTCTGATCAAGGTGATACAGGCATTCCAGGTGTCCCTGGTGTTTCTGGTTTGCCAGGCCCAAAAGGTGACATGGGGCTTCCTGGGCCAGTTGGAATCCCAGGAGCTTCAGGACTCAAAGGTAAGCTTTCTTTAACTGTCTGTAGCGGAGGTCAGCAGCCTGCAGACAAATGTAGCCATTTCATCCAACCTGCAGATATGGGGGGGGTTGGCAGCAGTCACTTTCCCCTGCCATTGTGGGGACAAGCAGTGGCAACAGGTGGGTCCTAGCACCCCTCTCCCCCCACCTCTGACCTAAACGGTGCCATTCCAGCCCACAGCCTGAAAAAGGTTGCTGACCACTGCTGTACAGTACTGAAGGTATCCCTTGCTAGTGCAAAGAGCTGCTGGATCATGACCATAAATGCTATGAATATATGGGTTAGATGTGGATGTGTGAGCATGAAGACTTGTCTTCTAATCTGTGACTGTTAAAGGTGGTATTTTTCAAAGCACTTGGAGCCAGCCTAAGGCAATGGGAGTTTTGCCCTTAACTTTATTAAGTGGAACAAAATTAGGCCAAAGCTCTGGAAAGCACTACCTTGCAGGGCATGTTGCATCCACAGTGTGGTTCCACTTTGTTCGCACATCCTCTGGGACTTGCTGAGGTCATGTCATGGATCTGGGGGATCCACGAGATGGTGGACACTGATAGGTCTGTGGGAGGCAATGGGTCAGCACTGGGTCACTGTGGGAAGCACTTCACCTTTCCTCCGATTTACATTGGAGAGGTCTGAAAGGATGGCTGCAGTCAAGAGGCTGTAATAAAATGGCTTCAAGGAAACCAACTCAGGACCTGGGAGAGAAGGGTCAGTGCAGGACAGAGGGTCTTCTGGAGGTCACCACCACAGGGAAGACCCTTCACAGGGAAGACCCACAGCATCCTTGGTGCTGTGAATGGAAAGGGTTGCACCTGAGGAAACTGCATCCTTCCCAGCGCCCCTCCAAGGGAATGTTGGCAAGGGAGGAAATAATGTTTGCAAGTATTCAGATCAAGTGCAAGAGAAGTGAGGACGAAGGGGATTTGCTAACGTCCTTCAGCTGCCTGAAAGGTGGTTACAAAGAGGATGGAGCTAGACTGTCCTAAGTGGTGGCAGATGACAGAACAGGAGCAGTGGTTTCAAGTTGCAGCAAGGAAAGTTTAGGTTGGATATGAGAAAAAAAACGTGCTTACTAGGAGGTTAGTAAAACACTGGAGAAGGCAACCCAGAGAGGTTGTGGAATCTTCATCCTTGGAGGTTTTTAAGACCCAGGCAGAGAAAGCCTTGACTGGGATGATATAGTTGGGGCCGGTCCTGCTTTGAGCAAGGGGTTGGACTAGGTGACCTGAGGTCCCTTCCAACCCTAATTTCCTATGATTGTATGATTCTGTATCCCATTAGTGCTGGGGCAGCGGAGGCTCTTTGCAAAGCAGGGGCTGACCTGGCAGTCAGTGGACCCTGTGCCTAGAGGGAGTTTCCACCAATATGTCTCTAACAACCAGGACTAAGAGGGCCAAGGTTAGTGTTCAGGGTTCTCTTATGCTTTTATCTCCACAGGTGCCCAGGGAGAGCCAGGTTTTATGGGGATGCCAGGGAAAGATGGGTTTCCAGGGGATGCTGGTCACCCTGGGCTGAAAGGTGACACTGGCCGTCGAGGTAAGTACAAGAGGAATCTGAGAGCTGTGCTGCAAAGTAAATAGTTTGAAAAGGTGGGAGGGAGGGCGCCTTCTGGATGGTTTCTGTGGTTTTGGGTGAATCCAACTAAAAAGTTGGAGCTTTTTTGTTAGCACCGAGTGGAGATGGGGCCCAATACTCAGCTTTGTGGGAGCTTGGGGCTAGGATACTTAATACGGACAACTATTTTGTTCTTCTGAGACAACTCTTTGCAGAAATTGTAGCTCTCTGTGTTTGAATCTTTCCCTCTACGAGAGATTTCTGCTGTTACTTCCCCAGATCCCCAACTATCTTTGTTTTGTGGCAAAAGTACATACATTCAAGAAATATACAGGAAGGGTTGGAACTTTTGGAAACTTCAGTAAAGAACGAACACTTAATGTGAACATCACCTGAACAGGGCATTCTCAATTTATTGTGCCAGTAAATCATCGTAATTGTACATTTTATGTGGGATGTTTACAGTGTTATTTATGATGTCTGCAGGTCCCCCAGGTCTACCTGGTGCTCCAGGCCTAACACCAAAGCCAGAAGAAGTTGTAGTTCCCCCTGGTATAATAGGTCTGCCTGGGATTGATGGTGTCCCCGGTTTTGCTGGAGATCCTGGGTTTCAGGGACCACTTGGGAAGCAAGGTAAAGCATGCCGCATTCAAGTAAGGGACACTGAAACACTGGGCTTCTGTAAACAGGAAGTAGCTTTGTAAATGTTGCAATCAAGATTCAAAGGCTTCTCTTGAGAAGTTTTGTAGTAGAAACAATCACAGCAAATGCATGCTGATGTTGTTAAAAAAAATCAATATTAGGTAGGAAGTATTTTCGTTAATTTATTTTTCGTGGTGTTGTAGCACTTTTTGCATTAGGTTCCTGGAATTAAAAAATTCAATTTGTGATGCTGCTTGCATGATTTCAGTTCAGAAGCCAATGGATCTAATTAATCTGAGAATTATTCACCAGTAAGAACTATATTGAGATTGTGTCAATGTGAAATACTGTAACAGTGCTTAAGGGACTGAACTTTGCATTGTTGCTGTTCATAGGAATTTTACCATTAACTTCAGCGAATGTAGGACCAGGTCACGCACCAGTGAAATGCTGAGACTTCCTACCTTGATGTGATCAATTAAGAAAATAATTAGAACTTGGTTGCATATGTGAATACACTGTGCAAATCTTAGAGTCCCAGTCGGTATCTGTGTGTGCTCTTGCATCCTGTTCTAAAGTGCAGAGCTACTGTTTTAGGGAGAGTGACCAAAACCAAACTCTCCAATGTTTCATCCCACTGAAGTCAGGGGAGGTGGGAGAGGGAAGTGGATTTGAATCCTTGGATCCAAACCTGCCATTATATAATTTAGATCAGGTGAGGTCCGGAGTTGGAAGAGAAATCTATTTCTGGTTTGAATTAAGGCTGTCAATTAATCGCAGTTAATGTGCATGATTAACGCAAGAACCAATTAAAGTGTTAACTTTTTTAATGCATTAATCACGCATGTGCTTTTGGAGCCCGCACCCGTCTCCTCTCTGCTACCATCACCACTGCCTCTGGGCTGCCCAGTGGCGTAGCAGTGGCAGTGAAGAGGAGCCGCAGGGCAGTGTGGACTCCGGGTTGCTACAGCCGGGTGGGGCGGGGCGCGTGCATGCATGCATACACACGCGTGCACTAGAGATGCACCAATTATGTTGGTGCCATATGAAGACTCTGTGTGCAGGCACATAGCCACAGCATGCATGCAGCCAGGAATGCAGCCCGGTGGCATGTGGAACAGTGCTGAGCAGATAAGTCTGTGGAAGGGAAGGGGTGGAGTAGAAGGAAGGGGCAGGGGCAGCAGATCAAGGCCCCCATGGTGAGAGGAGGAGTGGGACGGGCTGGGGCGAATGGGACCCTGGGGCAGGGGCCAGGGCCGAGATGGGTTGTGGGACAGAGCCGTGAGAGTCTCATCCAGGGGTGGGGGGCTGCTCTCTGCCACTGCGCACACCCCCAGGGGAGGCATGGGGCACATGTGCTCCCCAGATTTGTATGTGGGGCAGAGATGAGCTGCAGGCTGGGGCTCTGCGCCATGCTGCCTTTGCCCCGGGAGCTGCACGATGCTATGTTGTGCCTCCTGCCACCAGGCAGGCAGAGGATGTGCAGCTCCTGGAGCAAACACAGCAGGGCACAGAGCTCCAGTCCATAGCAGGCAGCCCTCCTCTGCCCTGAACACAAATGGAGGGGGCACATGTCCCCAATGCCACCCGGGGGTGCACACAGTGGTGGGTAGCTGCCCCCCCCATACACCCCTGGATGAGCCCCCTGCAGCTCCATCCCATGACTCGCCCCAGCCCCAGGGTCCCATTCACCCCTGCCATTGTCCCACTCCCTCCCTCACTGTGGGGGCCTCAGTCTGTCTGCTCCAACTTATCTTGCTGGGCGCTGCTCTACATGCCACTAGGGTGCATTCCTGTAGAGTTACTATATTTCCATTTCAAAAAAGAAGACACCTGCGGGTGGGATAATATGGTTGGGGAGGCCTGTGCTCTGCCCTTGCCCCTGACTCCCAAGCCACAGCCCACCCCCCTTAGCCCTACTGCTGCCCCTCACTCCTGACTCTCAGTATCCCACATCCTGCCAGGGTGGGTGAGGGTCCCCCCTCCCTGGGCTCTGACCCCCCTGCAGGGACCCCTGCTCCCCAGGCTCCAAACCCCACCTACACACCCACAGCCCCACACCCCACTCCCACCCCTAACCATACAAAGAGCCTGCATAATTTTGCATAATTTTGAGTTTTTCTGTATATAATTCTGAGTTTTTAGATGTGCAATTAAAATCACTATTAATTGCAACTAATTTTTTTAATCGTGCAACTAATCACAATCAAATTTTTAAATCATTGGACAGCCCTAGCTTGAGTATGACTGGAATCAAATAAGGACAGCCATTTCTACAAGATTTGAGCCTCAATTGATGACATCCTTGTGAGACTGAATAATCTTTCCTCTGCCTGCAATTGCAGAAATGTAGAGACTGAGAGTAGGTTATGAAATTCCACTTCCATCAAATCCAGACCTGAAAGCTCAGTCCTGATCTGGCTTCACACTCAAAAACCCATTATAGGTTAAGCCTGACCCAGTTCTGTGTGCTGCCATCTTGGCCCACCACAGATGATCCCTGTGAGGGCTAGGGCTTATAGACGTGCTTATAGAATCACTGTTAAGCCCTGATATTCATGAGACATTTCTCTTCTGATTCCGGGAGCAAGGGCTTTGGTATGAGAAACAGCATTAATAGTGATTATCTTTAATTTTAGGTCCAAAAGGTTTGCCAGGCAGATCTGGTCTGAAAGGACGTGATGGTTTATCTGGACCACACGGCATAGTTGGAGATCCAGGATCTCCAGGTATCCCAGGACAACAGGGATATGAAGGTAACTTTATTCTTTTCTTTGAGGGCATGGAAGATACTGAAAGATCAAGCAGTTAGGTTTCTTAGGCTGGATTTTCCCTACTGTTGGGTTGTCACTCCAGGCCATAAACATCACATAATTTCAGCATTGACTTAGAGAGGTCCCAAGTGGTACCCGAGATTATGTCTTGTCTGAACTGGGGTATGTTTCGTCTTGGGTGAGGCAGGTAGGAGTGAGCACCTCCCTCTTTGGTAAGTCATTGCTGTCTGTTGCTGCTGATGTTTCAGTAGGTGCAGTTATGGACTGCAATGCTTCCTGGACAAGGTAGTTAGTAAGATTTGGAAGGACAGGGGTATGGCATTTGTTGTGGAACTTAAAGGGGCAAAATAGAAGAAAGATGGTTGGTGCTGGATGAGAGGTGTATCTTGGTGCTTTCCTGAGTTGGGAGGTGTGGGTTTTGCCCCCGGTGCTGCCATAGACTTGCTGCACAACTTTGAACACACTGCTTAACTATTCTGCATTGTGGGAATACCATCATATGGGGTACTGCTGTGAAAGTTAATCAGTGCTTGCATGGTGCTTTGAGGTCCACAGACTGAAAGACAAGGTGGACTTATGAATTAGATTCTAAGAGTAATCAGTGCTCTACAGTGCAGGTCAACTTTGATATGTAATTGTGTTTACCTAGGTACAATGGTTGCAGCTAGGCAAATTCCAACAAGTCTATTTCACCAAGCTAGTCAAGCGGCAAATGTCAGAACACAGAGCTAATACAGACTCGGCTAACTTGCATATCAGCTATTGTTAAGTTGCCATGTCTTTATCTCCCAGGTGTCTCTGGAAAGCCCGGCCCTATCGGTTTGCCTGGAATGCCTGGTCGGAGCATAAGCGTTGGATACACTTTAGTGAAACACAGTCAGTCAGAACAGATCCCACCATGCCCAATAGGAATGAATAAGCTCTGGGATGGTTACAGCTTGTTATACGTGGAGGGGCAGGAAAAGGCGCATAACCAGGACCTTGGTAAGTCTGAGTCAAACAATGCAGGCCAGTTTCTGTTCTTCAGTATGTACTGTACAACTGCCATTGACGTCATGGGGGATTTTGGTGGGTGTGAATTCAACCCGTGTCTGGGTCATATACACTGATACTTGTCATGTGCTTATTCTTTATGAGTTCTAGCATTTTGGCAGGTGCCTGACGTGAATTTCCCCTTCCCCCAGGTTTTGCTGGCTCCTGTTTGCCTCGCTTCAGCACCATGCCATTTATTTACTGTAACATTAATGAAGTGTGCTACTATGCCAGTCGAAATGACAAGTCCTTCTGGCTCTCCACCACTGCTCCCATCCCCATGATGCCCGTGACCAGTTTCCAGATTGCACAATACATCAGTCGTTGCTCAGTATGTGAAGCACCTTCCCAGGCTATCGCCATCCATAGCCAGGACATAACCATTCCACAGTGCCCTGCTGGCTGGCGCAGCCTTTGGATTGGATACTCTTTCCTCATGGTAAGAAAAGGTATTCTTTAAGGCAAAAAGTTATGCTGTAAAAAACATGTTTAACATTGACAGTTCATTTTTTGATCATGCTGTTGTGTTTGCTAGTTTTAAAAATTGCCTATCAGAAACAGTGTCCACAATTCACTAACTTGTGAGTCTCTTGCTTATTACTAGCATGTCGTGTCTAGATTAACCTTTAGGAGTGCACCGATAAGAGATTTTTTTGGGCCAATACCTGATTTTTAACGAATCATATATGCTGATCCGATTGCTGACATGCACCCTGGCAGCATGGAGAGCAATGTCTGACTGGTAAGTCTGTTGTGGTGGAAGGAGGGAAGGGGTGAGGGTGTGGGGCAGATTGAAGCCCTTATGGTCAGGGAGGGATTGGTAGTGGGGCAGGAGCAGGCACTGGCCAGCTGAGGTGGGGCAGGGCATGGGATGGAGCCGCAAGTGGCTTGTCCAGGGGCTGCAGGCGGTGGCTCCCACTGCTGCATGCACCCCAAGAGGACATGGGGGCATGCACTCCTGGATCTGTGTGGGGCGAGGGTGGGCTGCTGATGCGGGCTGGGGCCAGACCGGGCTGCACTTGGGGTGGGTGGTGGCGGCACTGGGAAAGGGGCTGCAGCCACCCCAAAATTTGCCATAGCCCCTCCAGCCCCCACTCCCAGTGCTACCACTACCCGCCCCAAGTGAAGCCTGGCTCAGCCTCACCACCGGGAAGAGCTCAGCGCTGCCCTGGCCCCAGCCTGCAGCAGCAGCCCACCTTTGCCCCATGCGCAGATCCGGGGGCACACCCCCCCATGCCCTCCTGAGTTGTATGCAGCAGCAGCAGGAGCTGCTGCCCTCCCCACCCACAGACAAGCCAATTGCAGCTCCATCCTGCCCCAGCCCCACCCTCACCATGGGGATCTCAATCTGCCCCTCTCCCCACCCCTTCCATCCCCCCACCCCTTCCACCACAACAGACTTACCAGCTGAACCCAGCTGGTCTCCACACTGCTGGGCTGAGCTCCTCGCTGCCTGCATGCTGCGGTGCACATGCACAAGGCATCTATTTGCCACATTAGCCAAAAAAAGCAATTGCTGAAACTGTAAATTTTCCTTATATCTGTGCCGATCTGATATGCACCTCTAATAACCTTGGTCCGATTGCTGCCATTTAGCTAACTTCTCAATCATGCTGGTAGTTTACAGTGGGGGTGAAGAAAAAGGAACATTACTGGCAAGCAGACTATAATCCAGGGGTGGGCGGAGGGCCGCTTACTGAGTTTTGGCAAGCAATCGAGGGCTACATGAGAGGCAGCCAGGGGCAGCTAAATATTAATTTTCTAAATTTTTTAGGGGCCCCGCAGGCCGGATAGAATGGTCTGGCAGGCCTCATTTTGCCCACCTCTGCTATAATCCATCAGAAACAATTATTTTAAACACAGAAGTTGCCCATTAAACTCTCTCTCTGTGGTTTTCTCCGTAGCTTTAATTTTTTGCTAACTGTTGTTAAGTCACTACGTGGTGACTGTAAGGAGACCCTGAGGACAGCACAGGGAGCTTTATCACCTCCCAGTTTTTTAAGAGTATCACTTTGCAGGTGAAAAGCTGTTTTTCCATAATGCTTTGGCCAAACAGACATTCAGCCAAGGTTTGGTATTCTTGTACTTTAACAATAGGCTGTACCCAAGTAAAAGGTAGTTGTGGTGCAACGTATAGAGTTCCCCATTTTGTTCCCTGCAACACAAGGACCCCAGGAGTCCCCTGTGCAATTATCTGTTCTGTTTGCTTGGAGCTCACGGAATGAATATCTTCATTCCAGCACACAGCAGCTGGTGCAGAAGGAGGAGGCCAGTCCCTTGTCTCACCTGGCTCTTGCCTGGAAGATTTCCGTGCTACTCCTTTCATCGAATGCAACGGCGCCAGAGGAACCTGCCATTATTTTGCAAACAAGTACAGCTTCTGGCTGACAACTGTTGAGCAGAACCAGCAGTTTGTCGGTGCTCCTCCCTCAGAAACTCTGAAAGCAGGGCAGCTTCGAACACGAGTGAGCCGTTGCCAAGTATGCATGAAGAACTTGTAGCAAAACCAAACGAAACAGCAACAGAAAACTTCCGAGTCCAAACCTCATTGATTTGAAGAAATAGGAAACAGATAAGACTTTTCTGTGCTGGGTTTTATGGATGGGTTATGACAGTCAAGGAAGTATGGAAATTGTCTACAAGTCCATGAGGAATATGACTTAACACAGAAGAAAAGAGGGATACCCTAATGCTCTGAAAGCTGTTTTATGGAACATGGTGCTTCACATTTGTTTGTCTATTCCTGGCTACCTCAGAAAGTGTCTGTGCCTTTCATTCAGTTTGCACAGTGATAGATATTTCACATTACACTGCCCATCTGTTCTAGATGCTCTTCTTTGGCTAGTTAAGAGGGTGTTTTTTTTAAATAAGTTTGTGTTTCAGTGATGAATTGTCTTTGCAGAAAAAGCACCTGGTCTGGCTTGGGGAAATGGATCTTGATTTTGCAATGAAATGTGCAACTGAAGTGGATTTTCAATAGGAAAGGAACTGAACTTCGAAGCAGTTAAAGTGAATCATTGGCTTAGAGGTGTAAGTGTTAGGCTGGCTTGCCTGGGAAGGTCCTAGTTTTAAATATGAGCTACTTTATTTAGCAACTGGGAGCACTCTTTGAGTTCTGGCTTACTCTGACTTCAAAAGTTATCCTGGTGAAAACTCGTGGATCTTTCTGTCCCTGAGCTGAAAGCCATTTTTTGTGATTGTTCACAGCTCTCTGTTGAACTGTCATGTAAAATATATGGTTCAAGGTCTGCGGTTACCCTTTTTCACTCTAGCAGCAAATTAATTCTGGTGTTACCACCAGAATAATTCAATATGTGTACAACATTTTCTTTTCGAGGTAGCCTTTGGCAGTTATTTTCTTTGGCACAATTATTTTCTAAGTCTTAGAACTGTGTATATTTTAAAATATAGAAGCTTTACAATACAGCATTCAAGTTCATGAAAACATGGAAATAAGCTGTTATTGGATATATGTTTTATACAACTAAAACACCTTGTACTGTATTCCTCATCCTCTAGGATTTATTTCTGCTACTTACTATCTTTTAAAAAATTATTATATTTTTAATTCACTGTTAAATAGTCAAATTCCCTGCAGGGTGTAATTACAAATCAGGTATCACTGATTGGCCTTCCCTTAAAATACATAGGAAAATCCAGTCTGCCAATCTTGTGAATTAATAACTAGGACTTAAGCTGTTACTGCAGAAAGAGAAGCTGACAGTAAGTCTGATGAGGCCCCTATGTATGAACATATTAGGAGATGTGAAATAAGTGCCTTGTAAATTCCCTATGGTTTATTTTACAACTGAAGGACAGAATTCTACAGAAATTGCTATTGGTGTGAGGTTGAGACTCTCTTTTTACCACATGATGATGATTCTTTATTACAGGCTGAATAAATCTTATCCAGTGAAGTCCTTAGGCACATGCTCTGCTTTTACCAACATGGACTTGACAGGGTAACAAGGCAACTGAGTAATTTTTCCATGTGCAGATTTGAGACAACTCTTTTATGTATAGTCAGTTCAAGCAAATTCACAAAATATAGCAACATACAACCTATGAAAAGCTTAAGAAATTTATTAGATGCACAGAGAAAGTGCTGTAACACAAACTCATGTAAATCTATTTAAAAATAAATAAGATACTGTTAAACCACCCTTGACTCTTTTTAATTCTGAAACAAACAAATAAAAAAAAACAAACAACCTAACGTTTTAATGATTTAAGGTCAGGGTGAAATATCTCCTAACTATATAGCAGTGATCGTGATCCATACCAGCTAATAGAGTCTCCTGTTCCTTTTTCAGGTTTCTCAGAAACAGGAAAGCCATTGCAAAATGTATACATTAGACACAGTTCCTTTCACAGAAACATTTTTGTAATAAAGTGTGGTTGCTCAAATACATGTTAAAATATTTAACAAGGAAATAATCTTCTCCTGATCCAGTTGATCTTATAACAAGACAGCGTATTTAATCGTATGATGCAGCCCACAGGAGGGAACAAAAGTAAACATCCTCCCTTAGCGCAATACTGTTTTGTTTTAAAAGCTAAACTATTGCATTATAATATGAGAGCAAGAATACCCATTGGGACAATCCCTGCCTTCAAAGGTAGAGCCCAGTAATATACCACAGTCATTACTCTGATACCTTGATTTTGTCTTCATCTCAAAAGGTTCATTTCTCTTTGAATAAGATTCGCACTGGAAAGAGATTCTCTCTAAGCATCAGATTACAGGATCCATATCTTCTCTTTCCTTCTGGGGAAGATCTTCTTAGACCATTGTTGTCCGAGCTGTGGGTACTACTAAGATTTGTGCTCTGTCCTTAATTTCAGGCACTTTAGGGCTAAAATGGCTGTTTAAGTCAATATAATATGTTCAACACAGAAAAGTCATTACAGCTTCCTTCATACGCTCAGGATCTCAAATTCTTCCTCCAATTCAAATAGTTTATCAGTAGATTCAATGAGTTCTGCCAACAAAAATTAAAACAGCTGAATTCCAAAACGCACTTACTGCTTTTTACTTCGGAGGACTTTTTACGGCAAGATTTTGTAGGCCTGAACTACTCTTTGCTAGAAATCATATTTAACCTCCTCGTGACAACTGTCTGGAGCTCAAGTTACTAAAAGTATTAAAGAATACCACATCTTGTAAGAACCTGACGTTTAGCAAAATATAACTATTCCACCTTTGATTAGTTTTCATCCCAGTATAATGAGGAACATATTGCTAGAGTAGTACACTCAAGTTAGTACTGTACCTGCTCCTGTTGTCGTCACTTCTGGTTTAGTTGGAGGTATGAAAGGCGGCCAATGTGGTGGATGCTTCTGGACTAACTCAAACATCCGCAGACTCTGCTGCTTTAGAATCTCCTGGGAATAGAGCACTTTTTATTTTTAAAGATGCAGCAAATTAACAGAACTTCAGATACTAGAATTGACTGGTTAGTAAAAATTGCGAAATGGAAAACAAAAAAGGAAACCCAACCACGTTCTGCAGGTATGTGAGTTATAGTTTGTGATCCTCTTTAAGACTGCTGTTGTATGGTTCCATATGTAGTGACCTTCCCCAGTTAGAATCAGGCACAGAAGACCGATCTTTGCAAGCTGTCACAAGCTGTCAGCTGCGTTATAATTAGCTCTGAAATCAACACTAGCTATAATTGTTCATGAGCAGAAAACTGATAGGGATAGCATGAAATACATTCCTATCTTTTTAAATGGGAAAGAAATGGCTCCCAATTGGATTTTATGATCAAATGCATTTCTGAATGACAGGAGCAAGGGACAAACTTGGTAGCTCCAGAAGTTAATGGATTTTGAAGGATCATTTTTGTCCTATAGAGACTGGTTATTACTACAGCCAAATTCCACAGTCGTTCAGCCTGGAGAATAATGTCAAGCCTAATTTTAAAAAGTAATTAAAACAGTTTACAAATGTCTTCCTGGAGAAATCTTCAGCTGATTTTACAGATGTTTCCTGGGGTCTGAAGTCACTTGGTGTTTGGCTTTATAACATACCACAAACACACACCAGTGTCTTAAAAATGCAAGCGTTATCTCAAGTATTGGTCCTGCAAGAGTCTGAAAATCTTCAGCACCCACTAATTCAATGGGAGTTGAGGGACTTCCGTGCTTCACAGAATCAGGCCTATGCTACTCAATGAAGCATGTTACCTTTATGGTTAGACACCTAAACTAGACTTTCCACCTTAACTGTATTCTTCTGTCCCAAAGAAGGCATGTGACACATTTAAATACCATACACAGACATTTAAAGGGAAATTAACATTTTACCAAAACAATGTGTGCATACTTTGATGTGGATTGTATTAAGAAAACAATGCGTGATTACCTTTTGTACAAGACTACACCAGTTATCAAAGTCCTTCTCTTCTTTACAAAAGAAGCCCTGAGGGGAGAAAAGATACACTTCCATTTGCAAGTTGTAAGCAAACATGATATTAGCAAATAACATAGAATAGAGCTCATGTTCTGCCATAGCACATATGATCATTAGGTGCAAGATCCATGGTATGTAGGAGATTAGGGGACAGATCTTCAGTTGGTGCAGAATGGCAAAACAAAACACAAGGCAAGGGACGGACATGAACATGATGTTTACTGCTCTTCCTCTTGAACACAGCCTTTATTACCTCCCCTACTGCCCTGTCTTGTCTGTTTATATTATAAACTCTCTGGGGTCAAGACTAAACATGTTTGCAGGGTGCCTAGAATAGGGGCCCCACTCTTGATTTTAGGACCTTTATGTTCTACCATAATACAAATAATAGTAGCAGCCTCATTCAAGTCAATGGATGAGATTTACAACAGCTGTAAATCTGGCCGCAAGTTAAAACCTGCCGTAGGGTGAACTGCCATGTAAGTTACACTTTCAGGAAGGTGACTGCATTGTAAATTGTTGCTTAATATTAAATGGCATGACTGACTGCTTTGCCTTCTGGCTCATGTATTTGCATGGTTAATTATTAAGCAAATATTTTTCCAGTAAAAAGAGTAGGGTTACTAATAGTAGATATGCTAATAAGACATTTTTATATTTCAAAAAGGTTTAGAAATACTGGGCCCAGAGAAGAATTAGGAGTAACCCAAATGAAGTCAATGCTTGCAACTGAAGCATGCAAAATCAGAATTGGATTCCCCAGGCATCACAATATTCCTGTAGAGCAGGGGTGGGCAAAATTAATATCTATCTGTCTTTGGTTCCTCTCAAAAATGACAGAAACCAGGGGCAGTAGGACCCAGGGGAAGCCCGGCAGGTTCCCGCAACAGCAGGGCCCACTTGGCCGGCCCCCCCCCCCAGCCAGAAGTCCCAGCAGGGGCTTCTGGCCTGGGACCATGTGACTGCACCCTGCTAGAACCTCAGGTAAGGGGAGGGGGCAGGGAAGGAGCCTGGGGAAAAGCGGCCCCTCCCCTGCCCCGTGGCCAGCACGGGGCTGTGTGGAGCAGGCACAGGCAGCCCCAGGCAGGCTTTGAGCAGCTGCAATGTGGGGCACCAGCCACGGGGTGGGCGAGGGCCCGTTTTTCCCGCACTCAGCACCAGCTTCTAACATGCCCTCGCAGCCAGCCTGGGCCCCACACTGGCTCCGGGCTCACTCATTGGGGCTATGCTGCGGCGGCAGCAGCTGTGCCCCCCCCCCGCTTGCCTCATCAGGCAGTATTTGCTGCTGCTGCTGCCCGCCCAGAGCTTGTGTGCCGGGCAGCCCAGAGAGGCAGTGGCAAACACTACCCAGTACGGCAAGCAGGGGGGCCGCAGCTGCTGCGGTGCAGCTCCGGCGTGGGTCCCGGGCTGGCAGTGGGGGCAGGTTACAAGCTGGTGCCGAGCACAGGAAAAGCAGGCCCTTGCCCACCCCGTGGCCAGTGCCCCGCCCTGCAGCTGCTCACAGCCTGCCTGGGGCTGCCTGTGTCTGCTCAGGACAGCCCCACGTGGGCTGTGAGCAACTGCAGCAGGGAACACTGGCCGTGGGGTGAGGGAGGGGCCGCTTTTCCCCCCGCACTCAGCACCAGCTCGTTCCCTGCCAGGGAGCAGGGACTCTACGCTGCCCCCCACCTATCACGGGGCTGGGGGGGGGGTACTGGGAGTAAGCGGGTACACAGGGCACACATCGGTGTCCTGGGACCTGTGCCAGCGGGGCCCAGAGCAGGGCGGCAGGAGTACAGGGTCCTGGCCAGCACGGGCTCTATGGAGCCGGGCCAGCTCCCCCCTCTCCCTGATGCAGCCCAGTCCGGCTCCACACACCCCTGCCAGCCTGCACCCTGCTCTGGGCCCCACCGGTGCTGGCCCTGGCACACTGGTCCCAAGATGGTGACCAGGGGATAACCCCTCCTGTCAAGGGGTGGGGCTACCCATGCAGCCCTCGACAGCTTGCCAAAACTGGGTAAGCAGCCCTCCACCCAAAATAATTGCCAGTCCCTGTTGTAGAGTAAAATGCATTACTACTGCCAATAGCCCATTTAGGAATTTGTAAATGGAGGCACGAGAAAGATTAAATAATTGTTCAATTTGTCAGTGTGTAGATGGCAATGATTGGGTAGAACCCAGGAATGGACCCCGGTTAAATTCCTTGTTTCAGCTGTTACACAGCAAGACCTTTTAAACTAAATTAATTAGCCACCCCCACTATCACTATTTAGCTACCTACCAGAGGTTATATTCATGTAATCTGAGCAGAGTCTTCATAATCTACCACTAAGACTAATTTATAACTATTAGAAGCTTCTTTGCAGGAACAGTTCTGCCCAAGGAAGTACAAAACTACCTTTACAACTATTTAGGTAGCACTTTGCAATAGTTCATACTGCATTTCTTTTTAACACCTACTAAAGCTACAGAGGGATCCAAATTCATGATCTTCATTCGATGTGGGGCTTGCTGACAATGGAAGCTCTGGTCATCAACCATGCCATTTTCCTCTGAATCTACAAAAATCTGAGTGGTGTGAGGGTCCAGATAGATCAGCTCATTACCTGTACAGGTAAAATACATGTTTATTAACAAAGTTAAATTTCATAACCTCTTAGACTGGATGTATAAGGTAGAAGTTAGACTGCCACCATGCTTAAGACTGTCTAGTCTGCTTGCTGGTTATAAAAATGGTAAATTCTAGAGGTAAAATATCTGGGGTAGCTTGCAGTAATGTTTAAGCTTTTTGCTCTGATCCCCGTTTCATCACTTGTCTTCTACATTATGTACTTTGCCATTATTTCTTGAGATCAAACATAACATTTAAGGTTTTACAGTATAAGTTCAAACATTGTACAGATCACAAGATCCAAGTGACCACAAATCAGTTGGACTTTTTTTTTTCTTAATCTGGCTCTCATGGATTGGTTCAATGAAACCTGACTAAATGTACTCCTAGTTTTATTTAAAACACAAAACAAGTACATGGGTCACAAATGCAATAAGAAGAGTCAATTTTAGGTAGGATTTCAAGAAAGGTATTCTAGTATTAAATATTATAATAGGCAAAGGGAGGACAGATGCAAAGCCAGTGTCAAAATACAATTAAAATCTAGAAAAGTTAGAGGAGTGAAGAGAAATTGAGATAAATACCAAGTTAATCTGGAGGTACAGGAACCAGTTAGTCAGGTAAAGGAGGGCAGGCTTTAAAGCAGTGTTTTTCAACTTATGGGTCATGTCCAAAAGTAGGTTGCAAGAATATATGAAAGGGTCATGAACAAACTTAAAAATGGAGCAACGAACTTTAAAAATGGATTCTCTTTTAAAGGGGAAAAATGTGGGAAACCATAGCTTTTCCCTTGGAGGCTGTCAGAATTCCTGCCTGCAAGGGGCTGCTTGGGGCCCCCCACACACCCACCCCCTTTCCCACGCACTGGGGGGCTGGGGCTTGGGTCAAGACTGGCCATTGATGTTTACAAATGGGTCCTGGTACAAAAAAGTTTGAGAACCACTGCTTTAAGGCATGTAAGCTGCTCTCTGATAACTGCCTGACACAAGCTAACCCCAGTAGCAGATGTTAGCAGGTAATAACATGACCACTGAGTTACCACAGAGGAGTTGATGCACTGTAAAATCCAGCTCTCCTTCACCCTGTGGTAATGTGTTCATATACTCATGCCGTAAGTTCACTTTTAAGAAATATGAAACAACAGAACAAAAAATAAGGTTCTTGATTTTAGAAACAATACTAGATGACAGTACTGATAGTTGTCTATATGCTTGCTGAATGATATTCAGCTATTCCTGATATGTTGCTCTTGTTTACATAATTACTTATTTCTTCAAGGGCTTCATGTTACCCTTTCCTCTGCTATACAAGATCAGACTACAGCATTCTGGAAACTTTATTATATTTCCTGCAAGCCTCATGTTCCAACTGTCTGCAATTTTTTTCAGCCAAGAACTGTTCCCTTAACTGATTATGGATAAGTAGGTGGGCTGTTTTCTTACCTAAAAATCCTATGAAATAATAGGCATTATTTGGCTTCCCTCCTAATGCTCCCAAGGACTGTGGCATCTTAAAACATTCCTGGAGATTTAAAATGAAAAACATAACGTTTTAGTTGTGCCATGCTTGTTACCACCGGTATCTGAACTAGTATGTAAATGATAAGCAGGGTAACCATGATTTTACTGGTATCAGCTTACTTTAAATGCTTCAATATAAATTGGATTGATGTGATTTATCCCCAGTCGTAGAGGTATAATAAGCAAGAGGGGTTTCCAGCCTGAGCAGAACCCTGCTGTGTTCTTGTTTCGGCCAAGAGCACTTCTGTGTGAGTGCATACTGCCATATGCAGCACTGCTGCTCTGAGGAGGGGACCAGCACATTTTCTCTGTGGGAGTGAAAAGAAGAGACCTGTCAATGCACTATGGACTACACAGCTGATGTTTCATGGAATGTCAATCTACTTTTTTAGAGATCTAGTTTTAAAATGACAGGACTAAGGCATGGAAGTTGTGGATGTATTATTAGCATAGGTAATCCTAGTAACCTGCATATGGTGCCAAGTTCCAGGGAGACATCAGTATTTAGGTAAATGACAGAGATGAAAGTTTACCACGTGAATTTCACAGATTCTTTTACATAAATGACAGTAAACTTAATCTATGAGAATGCTGTCAAGGAAATTAAATAGCATATAAAACACCATTAGGAATCCCTCAAGCTGCTGTCTATTAGACATAAGCACAAAATAAATGTTTTGTTGGACAATAGTAAAAGCTGGCTATAGCCTGACAAAGGGTTTTTGAACCCGAAAGCTTGCTTAATAACTATTCTCCAACTATTTGGGTTGGTCTAATAAAAGATATCAAATTCACCCAAGGAACCTTGTCTGGCTATAACTAATACCATTTTTAAACCATTTAAATCTGAAAATAAATAATGACAATGTGCTTATCAATTGCATATTATCTGTCTTTCCTTTTACCTGAGAAAATGGATAATTTTGGCAAATTTAATGTTAAAAACAATTAGTTGTTTCTACATCCCATCTATAGTGGTGGGAACAGAGTTTAGGTAGATCTGTGCTAATAAAGTATCCTACCAAAGTGGAGTAGTGCTCATAAATTCTAAACTATACTGTCTGTAACCTGTCCTACTGGTCAAGAAAGAAGTGCGTGCTAAACTTACCAAAAATGTCTAAACTTACTCTGCACCAACTGTTTTTTAATACCCCAAACATATGAGCTCTCCCTTTATTTCTCATCTGTGGACTGTCCCAATTAATATTATACAATCTTGGAAATATTTTTGTTTGTGACTATCTTCTTGGGGTGATTTAGGCAAACTGACACTTGTTACAATGAGAACAAATGTAAGTAACTTACTGATGTCTTCAATGACCACTGTGTTATCCATGGACACATAAACTGCTAAGGAATTCCATTCATCAAATAGAGCAAGCTTTCTGGAAAACGGTAAGACAATACTTTAACTGGCTTAAAGACTACCGTCATTCAGAAACCCAAAGCGTAGCTTGATGCTTTGTCAGTGGGGGCCAGCCTTTTTAGCAGACATACCCCAAATTAGTCCTAAACCCTCCCTGAGTGCCACTCTGATTCCCTTCCTTTGACCAATCTGCTGCTGTGCTACCTGTCCCCTCTTGGATCTGCCGCATGTCACACAGAGGCTGCCTCTGCCACTTGCATGCTGCAGGTTGGCCACCCAGCTTTATGTTATTAGATGGCTCTTAAATAAAACAAAATGTAACTGCTTGTTACAAAAACATTAACTAAATTTAACTCAAAGTAACAATGTTATAATTACATAAGACAAATCAAGATATGGCAAGGAAAAAGAAGGAAAAGAGTTGAAGGCTTCCTTTTCCTCAATCTGAGGGTGTTCAACAACATCTCTTACCACTAAGATTCAAGAAGAGGTTACTGGGAGTGCCCCAGTCAGACTGTCCTACTAGGGCACTCTTGAGACTGGGGAGAGGAGGCACCTCAAGCTGAAGACAGAATTAAGCCAACTCTTCCATTTCCTGCACAAATGTTCTAATAACCACTTTACTGTATAAAACAATATATTCTGTAATATATATTATGCAAAAGCTGAGCACCTCCTCAGGTAGCCAACTTTTGAAAGAGAGTGGTCACAACTGCACTTTATCAAAGGCCTAATCCTGTGGGTGCCAGATCAGGCACTACAAGAGAATTAGGTATTCTTCCACCTAGTTTCTGGATCCCATTCAGACCTAGGCAGAAACTAAGGGCCAAACTGCTTAGATTGGGGTGGTTCTGGCATGTGTAGAAGCAGGACTCAAGGCATGTTAAAGTCAAACATTATGGCACATGGCAGCTTTAGGTAGTGGATAAACAGCAGGTGCTGGATACCAGTTTAGGACCTGGGCATAACTGAAGAGCCAAATCCTTTTGTGTTCAGCCTCAACTGTGTAACAAAACCCAGCCCCAGGCCAAATGAGGAATGGGAAACTAAGGCGTAACAGTCATCATTCTGGGTCCTATATGTTGTTTTGTGTGGTGCAAATGAACATCCCTTAAACCAATTTATTTTCTATATGGGACTCTTAAGATATAAACCACTGTGCAAGTTTTATTATTAAATGCTAAAGTGGTTAAAATTTATTCTACCACTCTATGCTGCCAATAAAAAAAAAAGTTTGTTTTCAATATTTTCAAAACTTCAGATTTATTATGCTAGATAAGATTTTTAATACAAAACTTCAGAAAAAGATTGCATTTCTAGGATGTATCTCTGATTTAGGGATTAGTTCTAGAATGTCATGATGTTTAATGCCAGCAGTGCACCCGTCTGAAATGTGATCTATGTTTCAAATATGCATTGTATACAATGGGGTAAAAGCAATCCAGTCACTGTTCACTTAAGACACTGTAGATGGCTTAATTGAACTCCTCCAAACTACTGAACATTCAGATCTGGAGATTCCCTTGCTGCTTCTGGGTAAACGTATATGCATGTTTTACTTACTTTAGCACTTGTGCAACTGTATTTGGTCCAAACCATTCTCCAATTGACTTCCCCTCTCCTACACCCATCTGTGCTATGGTTATTAGAAAGTGCACACACAAAAAAGAAAAAAATAAATCAGCTGATAATATATATTTGATAGGCATCCTATTAGAATCTCAGGGTCTTTATAGACATACTCTGGGAGGTGGGGGGGGGGGGGGGGGGGGGATGCACATAATGGTGGAGTACATTCACCAGACTCAATTAATCGAGTCCGCTCCCATGTGCTGGATTTACAGCACATGGGAGCAGCCTCTCTGCATGTGTGTAAGTGCCCTCACTGCCTATATTTTGGAGCCACTGCAAAATATATTTACTTATAATCCTATTACTGATATGTTGTGTTCTTTTTTTACTCCAGCACTGAAGACTTGTTTCCTTAGTTGACAAGACGACTACCCTTCATTTTGACTACTGGCTCCTGGTACTAAGAGCTACAATCCAGTAACAGAGATTCAATGCTGGTAAGCACTAATTTAATATTATGAAGTTTAGTTCCCAAGAACTAGTTCCTATTTCTATTGTACATGACAGTTAGATCCAAGTTAAATATTTTTATATTATAATATGTATTTATATGCACTGAATCTTCTATAGTATTTATCCACTTTGTTTTACTAGACCTTCTTTTAAAATAGTAAGTGAATGACAATATAAATTAATTAAGCTCCAATGCTGGTAACTTTAGAGGAAAAAAGCTAATTGTAACTACCCTTACCCATTTGGTGGATGGAATAACAGCAATCTTTTCTGTCTAGGAAGCACTGCAAGATCTTATGATATTCTTCAGGTTGCCTTCTGTGTTTTTCCCATTGCCAATCTTGCAGAGAAAAGTTAAATGCAAATTTAAAAAGTACTCCATTTTTTCTATTGCTGTCATGTTGTTTTGATATTACATAGAAAACAGGTATCTGTATAATTCATCTATGACTAAGTATATTTAAACAATTTCTGGAAATCACTGATTGTCATTTTAAACCATACACAGTTTATCATTGTGGTATAGACACTGAAAGCTGGTAAAAGAGGGTAAAAATATCATAAAAGCCACATTACAGCAGGTCACTGCAGCCAGAAAATTAGATCCTACCAATGACATCAACGTGCTACTCTACCAAATATTTTCGGATATACTTTTGAAAAAGAAATGGAAGAGTACTGCAGAACAAACTACAAACACACCACTGGCTCCTCTGCATAGCAAACCTTTCATAGCTGAGTACCTGCACAGGCTGTTTTGCAGGACCCCTGGACAGTGAGACTTAAGCATTCCTTTCAGCAGTATACATTACTTACAGATAATACAAATTATGTTTTGCAATCATTTTAAAAAAAGGGGAAGAGGAAATCATGAGTACTGTTCTACTTACTATGCTGTACTGAGATCCTCCACACTGTACATTGCAAAAAGCTAGGAAGTTTACAATCATCACGTTACAGGATTGATCAAGTTGAAACTAGAGGTGCACGAATAAAGATTTTCTTGGCCAATACCAACGGCCAATTATTAACCAGTCATATTGACCAATACTGATCAGATATCCGATTTACAAGAATGTAGCCTGGCAGCTTGGAAAGAAGTGTCCTACCAGTAAGTCTATGGAAGGGAAGGGGCAGATAGCAGGGGAGGGAGGGGAATGGACAGATGGAGGATCCCACAGGGAGGGAGGGAGAGAGAGTGGGGCAGATGCTGCCCAACCAGGGCGGTGAATGCAAGTTCGGGGCATGGGGCGGAGCCGCAGGCACCTTGTCTGAGGGGCACTGCACTCTGCTGCAGTTGAACCTGCCCCACTGGGAAGAGGTGTAGCCACTGGCCCTGAGCCCACAGCAGGCAGCCCATTCTTGTCCTGCACAAAAATGGGGGGGTGGCGCAGCACATGCCCACCATGGGGGTGCACACAGCAGCAGGGAGCCGCCCTCCCTCCCCATCCTCCACCATGCCCCTGAATGAGCTTCCATCCTGTGCCCAGTCCTGGCTGGGCAGTGCTTGCACCTGCCCCTGTCCCACTCCTTCCCTCTTTCACTGTGAAGGGCCTTGATCTGCCCTCGTTCCCCCCGCCAGGCTTACCAGCAGGACACTGCTCTCCAAGCTGCTGGGCTGCATCCCTGGCTGTGAGCATAAGGCAGCAATGTGCATACACATGGCATTTTTGGTGACATTATCAACCAAAAATAGCCTATAACGTTAATTTTCCTGTTATCGGTGCTGATCCGATATGCGACTGATATATCAGTGCACCTCAGGTTGAAACGGAAGTTTTCACCCCTCCAGTTTACACCACTTTGTGGTGCTAGGTCAGAAGGATACATGCAGTTCAGCAGTGATTTCTACCAGCCACTCTAAAGCTTTTGTACTTGGCTTGTCTGAAGAGCTACACCATGGTTAAATGCTAATCAAACAACATGAAGCCTCCTAACTCTTTACAAAGTAACAGTACACTTACCCCTTCCTAAATGCCTGCAGATCAAGGCCTGCGCCAGCATCATCTGCCCACATCGTAGCATGCATCCCCAGCCAGCATCAGATGAAGGACCAGTACCTCCTATTAGCAAGAGTTGTTACACTTAATATGGGTTCTTGGTTGAAATTAGCACCACAGAAAATCAAAGTGTTGAAATCTAGATAGAGTTGAAATCTTTAACAAGTCAAGTGCCCTGTGGATGAAGAGAAATAACTGAGCATGAAAGATTTTTATCAACGCCCTATGTTCTAGATCAGGGGTGGGCAAAATGTGGCCCATGGGCCAGATGTGGCCTGCCAGGCCATTTTATCCGGCCCACGGGGCCCCTAAAAATTTTAGAAAATTAATGTTTTCCTGCCCCTGGCTGCCTGTCATGCGGCCCTCGATGGCCTGCCAAAACTCAGTAAGCGGCCCTCCGCCCAAAATAATTGCCTGCCCCTGTTCTAGATGCACATTTGGGATTTATAACAGTGCAGATATCTGTACAGTGCTGATTGTTAATTCAACAGCAGCAGAGTTCTTAGTATAACACAAGACAGAAGGCAAAGAATTAATGATCCCATAAAAATCATTACCAAGTTCAAATGGACAAGCCTATACGCAGATTTCTCTCTGCACTGTGAGAAGCCAGGCCTAAACTCTGCAGCACCAAAATGCCCATACGATTGCAAACTGCAAAGTCTGAGGTATTTCTAGTGAAATTTAAAGAGAACCACCTCTCCTTTATTTAAGAAATGTGTTGGTTAATTTAAACAGCACTGTAATCACCATACTTTGATATTAAACAACATATTTTGTATTCTTGTCATCTTTTCATTTTCCAGTAAATCACAGTTTTGCACTATTAACATGTCATTTAATTGAAGTTATAAATGTGGAAGTTGGAGGCTTTAGTGGCTAGGTAGGAAGGTAAACACAGATGTTGGTAGCTGAGGAAACAATGAACACAGTTTGAGATTGTGAGCTAAAAATACTGTCCAGTCTATCGAGATAATATGGAAGTTAACACCTCTCCAAACTATTGTTTTAGATTGTAAACTGCAGGAAGACATTTTATGCTAGTTTGTTTTAGGGTTCTTCATAGTCATAGGGGCTAGAAATCATTTGATTCTTGAGCACAATTCTCCATCAGGAAGTGAATTCCATATCAGATTCTAAGAATTTCCTTTTCCTGTTTGCATTTAATATAGTTGTTCATGGAAGAAACAAGATGTTCTGTCCTGCAACCTGAAGCAATCTCTCAACAGAGAGCAGAGAACAGAAAAATAGTGAAAGCATATTTGATACTTCTCACCAATTGACCATCACAAACCATGTGGCAAAATAGTACTTTCTAATATGCCTGCAAACAAACAGTCTTGTTAACTAATACTAACTGTGATGGTGGTTTTTGCATTTGCAGTCAAAACCAAAAGAATAAAATACTTTGATCTGTACTATTTTTAGCTGGATTTAAACTAGTACGCTAAAAGCAAAGGTTCTATATAACATAATAAAGCCCATACCCCATCCATTCTACCAATCAAGAACTTTGATGAGAATTTAGGAAATAGTTTCCATTTAACAATACAGTTTATAAATAGTTTTTTTTAAGTCATCTTTAGAATGTGTAAGTAAACCGATTAAACTTAGTTCTTATACAACAAACCTCTTGTTAACCACCAATTCCTTTAGGAAATAGTCACAAGTATTTTCAATTGCTACAATAAGTTTACCTGACCAAATTATCTGCAGTTATAAGTTATTTACTTTTTGCCTGAACAGTACAGTAATATTACCAAGTGCTTTAATGCATTAGGTATCACTTTTAAATTCAAAATGGTTCAACTCCCCTTCTTCCTCCATAATTTTCTTTTCTAAGACAACAGTGCACTAAAGGTATACGCACCAATAGGTGAAAACTTTCTTCTATATGTAAACCAGAGACGAGCACTTATATCCAATAATAATTTTGATTTGTCTGGAATTAAAAAAGAAACAGTATTGAAGTATCCAGTTCTAACAGCAAAACTCTTTGCATTAACTCTCTTGTTAACCCTCCTAACATACACTTGTCTTCAAATCCAAAGATAAAAACTTGGCAAATGCACAAAAATGTTAAGTACTTTTTCAGATACTAATTATCCAAAGTTCATTGGTTAATGGTGAAGGAATTATAAACCATCAAAGATTAAGACAGACAGACTTCTGTTTTGGATATATAAACTCAGCTTGAGTTTATTTATCCAGAATTACCTCCTTTCCCAACAAGGATAAATGTGAAAGAACTTTCCAGCAGACACTTCCTCTGCCTGAAGGGTGTTTGTACCTGAAAACTTGAAAAGAAGTATTTTCCAACTATTTTAGTTGGTCTAATAAAAGATATCAGATTTACCCAATGAACCTTATCTGCCTATGTACTTAGACCAACACAGCTACAACCAACACCCCAAAGATGGGTCCGATCATAGACTGTGATCGGACCCATAGTCAGAAGCATGTACTAGCAGTGAGTCAGAACGACCCAGCTTAGGACCTAGCTGCTGCTACCATCACCACTAGACAAAGTTTAGCGAGTGCTCACTGTATGCTATCTAGCATTCAGGAGGCCAATATAACTTAATAGACAAAATAAATAATAGCGATAACCAAATCACCAGTACAACTGCTATCTAAATCCTCTAACGCAGTAGTTTATCAGGCTCTGTGTATTCCACGTTCTGAACACAATCTTTCTTGTTTAAAAGAAAAAAGGGAAGGGAAAGGTGGCCTTCATCTTTGACCTTTAACATGACAGTCAATGAACTACCCAGAGCAAAAAGACTAAACAAGAAGAGAATATTTTGCAGAGCATTAAAAAAACCTCAAGCTGTATGTGGAATCATAAAACATCCCCTACCTAATGCCACAGTATTCTTATCAAATGTCTTATTTGAACCCACAGCATTTCTAAAAAAATACAGTCTCTCTACAAATTTCCTGGATTCCCCCAAGGTACTAAAAAAATCTTGAGGACTCTAGTATTTGCTGCCTTTACTCTCAGTCTTAAACTCGGATCAGTCCAACTCATTCTTCTATTCATCCTCTTTTCCAACCACAGTTCTATAGAGTACCCCTAGTTTCCATCAACACCACTCCAGAACTGATTGTTTGTACGTCATAAGTGCAACAAAAGGAAATACCTTTTTCTCCCCACCTGGAGCAAATCCCAGCTTTGAAATCTTGCCTTCTATGACACTGTGCTACAATTACGCTGCATGGCCAGGTTCGCAATTAAATATTTATTTGCATGTTGGTAAAATACATTCTCAAAGTAAATTTCTGTTATCTTTAACCCTTAAAGTCAATTTCCTCAGAGATTTTGATATTGTAAGAAATGGGACTGATAGCACAGTGAATTAGACAGCACTGGAACTACTGTGCAGGCTTAAGGGTACTGGAGACCAAAAAACTGACTGTGTGCTATGTGCATATACTTTATATTTTTAAAGATTTAACTGATTACTGCTTTAAATTAAACTACAGTATGCACTCTGCAGGGTTCCTCACAAGACAATTTAAATGTTTTAAATAAATACGAAAATGTCATGGAAGAATGTTTTCCTCCCAGAGAATAAACAGTATCCTTGATAGTAAACATCCCTAGAAAGACAGCTCTTTATTCCTTGCATGTTTGATGGCTAGAAATAACGAGCATAATGTATAAGGTGCCTTCAGCACAAGAGTGCCTGCTCTGCAGAAGCTGAGAGATGCCACACTTCCTACACTGGTGAATTTTCGACCAGGTAATTTCACACTGGGTGTGTCCATGACTGCGTACAATGGGGCTGCTTTCTAAGAAATGTATTCTCTGCTCACCACAGTACTTCATGTAGGTGGAATTCTGTAGCTCATAAACCATAAAACCTGTATTTTACAGAATGGTTTTCATTATACACATACCTGCTTTAAGGTGGTGTTGTTTCCCCAAGATCCATACTGGCTCATCTGTTTCTGGAAATTCTTCTAGGAAGTCTGATAAGACAGTGATCTTGTTTTCACATTTGGATAAAACTGAATAGTAACAGAAAATTCAAACTCCATTTTGCTCGGTTTACCCTTTCGGGATTCTTATACAACTAGTCCATTTCTTGGATTTCCTGAGCTATGCTTTATTCTGGCAGCAGAATTTAATGCGTCTTCCCTTCACATGAAGCATTGCCATTGTGAGGGCACAAGGTTTTTCTGCGTCATATACTGATCCTCAAGAAGCTCCAAGAGATAAGTACAGCTGATACCTTGACCCTAGGAAGCCTAACTGAAGTCAGTGAGACTTTGCCACTGACTCCACTAGGCTAAGGTTTTCATCCTAAAAGTATGAGACAAGGGTAGAATGATAGGCATCAATCCTGCATTAATGTGACTGCTTAACTTTAAGTAGAGATTCCCACTCATTTCAGTAGCACTACTTGAGCTGACTGTGAAGCACATGCTAAATGTTAGGAAGACTAGGACCTTGGTCTGCTAACTAGAGATATGAAGCATATGATTTGAATTTTAGGCTTCAGAGTAAAAATTGTGATTTTAGAAGTAAAATAAGACCTACCTATTCTAAAAATAAACAATGATTACTAATACTGGTAGAAATAGAAGTTAATTCTGTTAGTAAAGGTTGCTGAATAGTTCTTCAGCTGTCCATTTTTCCTTTAAACTGCAGAAATTTGAGAAATATATAAAGGAACTAATGCTTTAATAGTAAACTATAAACATATTTATAATGTACATATTTTAGAAATTATACATGATAAGAGATCCATAGGTTCCCATTGGGAAGGGGACTGCATTTGTACAGATACAGTTCCTGTCCCAGGAAGCTTACAATCTGACCTCAATCCTGAAAAGATTTATGTCAATATATAATGGGTCTACTTGTGTGTCAGGTACTTGTATATCTTCATGTCCTCCTCTTGCTCTAGAATAATTTAATGAAATCATGTAGTGGAATAAAAGAGGCACTGGTGTGTTATGAAATTGTGTATGATGATGATGATGATGAAGTTGATGTTCTGAACACAATTAAGACCCTTAAATTAAATGGGGATTATTCAGACTTCAGGTCCAAAATGTAGGTTCTGTTCTGATAAAAAAATAATTTAAAAAGGTACCTTTATCAAAGGTAATATTAATATAAATTTTCAAGACATCTTTAAGCTTCAAGAAAGGGTAGTACACTATTTAAGCATATGTTAAAAAGTTTGAAAAGCAAACAGTGCACCATTGCATTACCACCTGAGAAGCAGAAGCTGAAAATGAATATATTCAGAAAAAAAACACAACAGGTTTTGTTGTTCAACATGAGCAAAGGGCAGCAGTGAGTGGTGTAAAGAATGAAATGCACTGGGACAGGTACCCAGAGAGGTTGTGGGATTTCCAGCCTTGGAGGCTTTTAAGACTGGGGTAGACAAGGGACTGATCTAGTTGGGGCTGGTCCTGCTTTGAGCAGGGGCGTGGACTAGATGTGACCTCATTGTTTACGATTCTATGAAAATTGTTTCATTATAACTGTGTTAGATCAACCTATAAAGCATTTCACCAAAACTCTCCTCGGATTGGGGAATATTAACTCTAGGCACTCAGGCACCATACATCTTTTCTAATAAATTAACAGTTGTAAAGCAGCACACTTCAACTGTAAGTACGGCGTGTTATGAAAGCGTCTCTGTTTATAATACATCCTGCATCGGTCATGCCAGTTGCTCCACAATTTATTTTGCATTCGTTTAATATACTCTACGCAACCTAGGGATCCAGGTTGTAGCCGTACAGGTCTGTAACCCAATGCCTGCAAACGCTCCCTTCACCTTTTTACAACTGAACTGAGGTCACCCGACCCCTTCCTTTCCTTCACATCTCCTCCCCAAACCAGTGCTCGCCCCTAGGACAGCTCCAGCCTTTGGATTTCCCTACGGAGAAAAGAGTTACTGCAGCCACTTGCTTTCTTGCACCCCCTGGTCCTGGTCCCAGGGCGGCGCTGCAGGAGATGCCCTGCCCTGCCCTGCCCTGCCCTGCCCAGCCACCCGAGCCCAAGCAGCGCGGGCGCCTCACCCCGTCTCGGGGGCAGGAGCCCAGCTCCAAGCCGGCGGAGGCGGAGAGCACAGGCCCGCGCTGAGGAGAAGGCGATACGCGGCGCTCTTCCCCGCACAGTGCCCGGGCAAGAAGTTGCGCGTGCGCGGAGGCGGCGGCGGCCGGGCCCGTTGTTCCGCGGCGGCCCCAGGAGGCAGCGCGGGGGCTCCGCGACACTGCACTGGGGCGACAAGCGGCACTGAGGGCGGCGGGGCCCGCTTCCTCCCCCCTCACCTGACTCCATCCTCCCGCGGGCGCCGTCACCATCCTCTTCCGCGCCCGCCGTGCTCACGACAGGCGGCTCGGGGCCGCACG
>NW_005842642.1:617383-668381 GCF_000455745.1 Alligator sinensis
TGGCCGGTAACCGCCGCTTGTTCGGTAACTCCCGCCCTGCACCGCGCACGGCCCGGCTGTGCCATCCCGTGTGGGGCAGCATAACCCGCGTCAGGAGCCTTCACCGGGTGTTGGGGCCGCTGTCCGCACCGTCCCGTGAGGCCGGCCGGGGAATAAAATGCTTCAGCTTCCCCCAGTTCTCGCTGCGACTTGCCGTGAGCGATAGAAAGGACATAAGAAGTCTTATACGATCATTTCGAGCTTCCAATACAATAATTTCCTATTTACGGTGGTGTTGGTCGGTCCATCTGCCCCGCTGCTGCTGTGGGGCGGCATCGCCCTGAGCTGCAAACGGTCCAGCTGCACTGGGGCTGGGCCCCTGCTCGGCTCATGCAGCAGGACGCGCAGCCTGAGCTCAGCGCGATGTGCTGGGGGAGGGAGATGTGGGGGCAGAGGTGCGTACGCACGTGCATGTGAAACATGGACTCAGTTATGTCGATAGAACTAGGTCTGCGGCGCTTATGGGTCCGTGCACACGTGCACCCACACAGATGGGCTGAGGGCAAAACATTAGTCGGCATGTGTGTGTGTGGCATATACTATCTTGTGTATATTGTGTGTGTATATATCCATATATAATAGATCTTGTGAGCTGGAGCACCCTTTTTTCAGCATGTGAAGAAGTGAGCTCTAGCTCAGGGAAAAGTGTGTGTGGTTAGTCTGTGGGGTGCAAATCTGTCCTGCCTTCTGCTTGACTCCAAACTAACATGGCTAACTATATCTCTGCTCATAGATGAAGTGAGCACAGGCAGCACAGCTTAGAGCAGCCTACCTTGTCTAAGGGACAGCATTTTTCCCCTCCTTGGCCTCATGTGGACGAGCACAGACGTGCAGTATGTGGCACCACAGACCCGTCTGTGGTACCACATCCCTCGCATGGAGGTGTTCCCTGCACTGCTACCTTGCAACATGGGGCGGGTAGGTTTCACCCTGGGAAATCCTGGGATCAAAAAACACCCACACCAAAAAAAAACCAAAACAGGGCAGCACATGTGGCAGCAGCACATACCCCTGAAACTGGAGCCTGGCTGGCTAGAGCCATGCTCCAGCTGCTGGCCAGGCTCCCAGGTGCAGGAGCACCAGCTCCCTGAGACCCCAGGATCCCGGGTAAGGCTGGCCTCAAGCTCCCCTAACCCACCAGGGTAACCTGCCCTGTGCCAGAGTGTGCGTGGCATGGGCCTTCCCCAGGGACAAGTAGCAGTAGCATCTGTCTGCCATTCTAGTGCATGCTTAATACTTGTTCTGGAAGTGATGCTAGACTTCCTAGGAATGGTGGTCACTGCAAAATGGTTTGGCTCTCTCCCCCTCCAAATTGTAAAGCTTAAACCAGTGGTTTCCAACCTTTTTTAGTCTCAAGGCACTCCTCAAGGAATTTGAGACAACTCCTTCATAACAGCTGTGAAATGAATGCACCCAATTTCAAAAACTAATGTATGTGTAACAATGTTTACCTCCTTGTGGAGGGGCTAGGAAGTGGGAGTAGGGGACTAACCAGGCAGGGATAAGCTTGAGCCTACTCTTATCTGCTTAGCTCTTTACACCCTTTAAAGGATCTGATGGTACTACAGAGTGCTGCAGTATCTGGGTTGAGAATCACTGGCTTAAACAGTTTTAAACACTTTTCCTGCCTCTGCAGGCTGGCTGGACCCCTCTACACATTGCTGCTTCAGCTGGTCGTGATGAAATTGTGAAAGTTCTGATTGGAAGAGGTGCTCAGGTGAACGTGGCCAATCAGAATGGCTGCACCCCTCTGCATTATGCAGCTTCCAAAAATAGGGAAGAGGTATGGTTTCAAATGTTAGCAAGCCCTGCTTCTCTTTTTCTTTTAAACAAGGTAAATTAAGGGAACTTCCCCCTCCCCTTTTTCTTTCCTTATATGCTCAGATTGCAGTCATGCTGTTAGAGAATGGCGCTGATCCAGATGCAACAGATCACTTTGAGTCCACTCCGTTACATAGAGCAGCAGCCAAAGGAAACCTAAAAATGATACAGATCCTCTTGCGGTACAGTGCATCTGTGAACATGCAGGACTCAGAGGGGAACACACCTCTGTAAGTGGTTTTCCATTTGCAAGCTTTATATTAACTTATCTCTATGGAAAATGTCTTTATTTCACTTGCAAGCATTGTTTGAAAATTCTCTGTTCCTTTAGAAAACTTGAGAGTATCTCCCTGTTTTCTAATTGTAAAAGCCACTGGAAGCAAAGATGCATGACTACATTTGATTCAGTTTATGATGAAGACTGTTTTTCCAGATATATTAGAGATTCTTCCATTTTATAGGATTTCCAAGAGAAACAAAACATTGTAATTTAACAATTATGCTCAGTTGCCAGTAGAGGGAGACTGTGCCAACAGTCTGAATGCTGGAGAAAGTTAGGCTGTTTGTAGTCTGGACCTTCTTGCCTTGTTAAACACTCCAAACATGCCATGAATATAAAACCTGCCTAGGGCAGAGGAAGAATCTGGGAAGGACAGACCTGGTTTTGGAACTTTTCTGTAACTCTCTTAAGAAAGTAAACAGCAGGTTTAAAGTCCAGTAACTGAAATTTACATCTCTGTCATGGAATCAGTATGAGTTCCTTGGAGTGAAATCCTGGCCCCAATGAAGTTAGTTGGAAGATTTCTAATCAACTCCAGGTGGGGTAGGATTTCACACTTAATGTTTTGGGAATTATTTAATTTCTGCTTTCTATCATGTACTAGCATCAAGTAAGACTTAAAAAAAAATAATCTAATGCTCTTTGACTTGGCACAACTGCAGTTTTCTTGAAAAAAATGTTCACTGTATAAACCTCTAGATATCTTGAGATATCAAACAATATAGCTAAACCTTTGTATCCCAACACAAAATGTACTTTTATAAATAACTGAGGAATGAGATCTTGGTCCCATAATTTTAGTTTGGTTTCTTCTCGAGGCCTTCATGTAATTCAGGCTCACAAACTGGAACTCTTTGACTTCTCCAAAGTTGACTGGTGCTCAGCAAGGCTAGTGTGTAGGGCTAAAGTGAAGGCCTTCATCTTGACAACTCTTATCCTCAGAAAAGCTCTTAGGAAGTTATTAATGGCAGTGAAGAGACTGGGCAACAGGCTTTACGGGTTTATTGTAAGTTAGTTGCACATCGTTGTTCTGTTTTGACTTTCTGGGGACATTCCCGGCATTATAATTGTGGCTCTCTGTAGACTTCCTAGGGACTGATGTTATAAACTCAGTAGATTGGCAGTGATTGTGGGTTTCTTGTTTTTTGTTACAGCCATTTAGCCTGCGATGAAGAGAGAGCGGATGAAGCAAAGCTGTTGGTGTCCCGTGGTTCAAGTATTTACATTGAGAATAAAGAAGAAATGACCCCACTGAAAGTGGCAAAAGGTGGCCTGGGAGCCATACTTAAGAAAATGGTGGAAGGCTAACAGTGTCATCTGAGCTTTTATATTATTCTAATTCCATTCCTGATGCACTCATATTTAAGATTGTAACTTTAATATTTTTACATCTTATTTGGCCTAGATTATAATGCAGATAATTGTATAAACCTTCACTTTTTCCATTTGTACTGCCAACCTATTTCCCTCGCTAGTAATTAAATCAGTCAGCAGTTTTTAAAGTATTTTCAGTATTCTGCACTTTTGTTTCACTTGAAGTCATTATGGCTCTTATAATTTAGACTTGGAAAGAACCTATCAGGTCATCCTGCTTGTTTCTTCTTTTTTTGGTTCCTCACTGCCCCTTTCCTCCCTCCCCCAGTCCCTAGTACAAGGCTTTTTTGTGGCATGTTCTGTCCTGTTGCTTGACCCATTTAAAATCTGTTTGTTCTCGATGTCTATTCCACAGTCTGAACATACTTCTTTTTATTTAACTTTTTTTTTCTTTTACGGTTTTAATCCAATTCTTATTTCGTTTCTGTTTGCTAAAGATTATTCCTTTTCTTTTTAGACTGTTTGCATTTTTTTTCATTCTTCACTCCTTTAGGCTTATCTGTGAATACTTTTATTTCTAAGTATTACTGTTGGGTCTCTCTAGTTCTTTAATCTGCGTCATGCACTTCAATGTGAAGATTTCCCAGTAACAGATGCAGGCCAGCAGTACCTCTCCTGAGAATACTGTCCTATAATCACTGCTTTTTTCCTTTGCCACTATGTCTTGTGGCAAACCACTACCTAATTTTACTGTTCAATTTCCTCTTGTGCCTTTGTTTTACCTGCTTGCTTTTAAGAGCATCTTTCATCCAACTGAATATCTGTGTTGGGTCTTCCCATGGATGTACTGCCTTGAATCCTGTTGTGGTTTTTCTTCCTAGCTCTTTTTTATCTAACTGGTGTTGCTGTGACTTCTGGTACGTACTGTTTTCTGAAATGTTAATACATTCATTCTTCATGTATGTACTTTTTCTTTTTATATTAACTCTCTAAGATAGCCCTTATTTAATAGGTTAGTTGTATAGCAAGGTAAAATTGTAGGGGCTGACTCTGGAAGATGTTTGTTCATGAACATGGATTTAAGTTAACATGCTTTATCCTAAAAGCATACTCTGTTTCACTGGCTTTCAAAACATGAAGAGGAAAGACAAAACAGACTGTCATTTCCATTTATTTCAGTATTTTTGGCTTCTATACTATTAGCTTCTTGAGTGATAATCGCATGAGAAGTTCCAGGGAATTTGCCTCTAGTTGCATCAGTGTGGTGACCACAGAGTTATACTTAACTTTCTATGAATCTTTCTCTGCATGGATTAAAGTCTACAGATGTATAGACTGTGAATACAGATTCTGTGTTCTGTATTCTGTGAATACAGAATCTGGCATAAGGAAATGAGATCTTTCTTCTAAACTGATGTTGGTGAAACTACTAATGACAACTAGATATAGGCTTGTACTTTATTTTTTGTCTGGGGAATTTTCTTTAAATAAGGAATCAGTAGTGAACAACAATATTGTTGTAACACCAAATATTTTATTAAACTTGCATTTAACAAAGGAATCTCATCATTAGCTAAACTACTGTATGTCATATGGGCATAAAGATAGCAGATCAACTGAAATATTGCTAGACTAAAGTGATAGCGGAGAGGTGGTGCAAATAAAAATTTTTTTGGCTACAGGAAAAATTCAAAACTAATAACAGTAAAACTCAACTCTTTATGTACAAGGGGTATGGTTTTCTACAAACAGAAAGTAAGTGTTAAATTGTAACCAAACAAATTCTTGAGTTGAATGCTTGCATATAAAGTGATGTGCACACTAGAAAACAAAATGCATTTTAAGTTCTTAAAGAGCATGTAGCAAGATCCAGTTTCTCTATGCTAAGCTGTTGACATACAAAATGGCTTGAGGGGGAGAATCAGTGCTTTTGGTTAGAGGCAGAATTATTTCTAAACTTTTTAACTTTCACTTTTTACCTGCTATAAAATTCTATAAATTGTCCAGAATTGAGGACTCTGTTGTCTTGGCTCTGTTTCATAAGACCTCTGCTTTTTTCAGAGCTATCTAGCACTCTCTTAAGAGTTACAGTACATGAAAGAGAAATGTAGAATCAAAGTAACTGAGAATGCGTAGTCATTTTAAAAATGTTCACGTTTCAGGCTTCAAAACTGTGAAGTCCCCCTTTGACTTCTTGAAACCGTTTAGCATCTATAAGAATAAGTAATTTTTTTACAAAGAAGTGAAATTATACTCGGAAGCCCCCAAAGTTGTTGGAGATAGAAGCAAAATCTATTGAGTCCTCAAAACCCTGTGGATTTTGCCAGTAGATGGAATATAGTAGATCAGGAAAACAGATAGGTGAGGCTGTTGAATAACCACTGACAGTATTTTCTCCCACCTGTGTATTGCTACTTTTATTCCATGTCATCAAAGCCCCTTGGAAGTGGAAATGGGATGCAAGCAACAAGTCAGTCAGTTTTGGACTTTTGCATCTTCTGTGATATTGGAGAAGTGGAGACCACTGTCAAAATCCTGAGCTGTGAAGTGCTGGAGATGGTGTTCAGTATTGGTCTGTGAAGGGCAAGAAATATTGCCACAACTCACTCTCTAGTCCTTTTCTTCCTGAGGAGATAATGTTTTGTATCTTACTGAATATCTTACCTACTGTACATCATAACTTTTTTTTTCTTTGGGAGGAAATAATTGGGCCTTGTGACAAAGTCTGTCTGTTACCTCAAAGGTATATTCTGAAAAATTAATCTTGCCACTCACACGGCTATCCATGGGTTTGTGATGGACAAATGAGGTGTGTCTACATGTTCAGTTAATGTAACCGGATAAACTACAACACAATTTGGGCTGTAATAAACTAATCTGGGCCTCACCGTCTACATGTGCATTTAAGTATAGTAATTTACTCCAGTGTCAGATAGTCCCATCAGATGCAAGTACTATCTGATGGGACAGTAAATTAGTCTGTACCAGCCTAATTGCTGCACACGTATAGACTGTGGCACTTTACTCTGCAGCAAATTAGTTTACTGCACAGTAAAGCACACATATAGATGCGCCCATGGTTATTAATGTGGCTCATGATTTGCTAAGGTGCTCAATAAAAGGTAAATTGCATTTTTTCTTTGTGCTTTATAAAAGACGATATTTTAAGACGGAGCAATCGTTGTTGGAAAGGAATGCTGCCTAGAAAAGTAAGATGCATTTGGCCTCTACATATTGTAAAATGCACTAAAAATCCCCCTGTCCCCTTACTCTCTCACTTCCATCACCCAATATGATTTGGTGTACACAAGTTAGTCTTCATATTAGCTAAGAACTACTGTTAAATACTGTAGTTTTCCTTTTTATTTTCTGTTTACGTTCAGCAAATATGTAACAGTAGCAGTCTCAGGAACATGCATACAATCTGAATTATTTCCTTTACAGTTAATAATGTCTTTAACTCAGTAGGCCTTCATTACTTAACTTTGATTGACTATATTAAGGAAGTGCTATAGAGAAAGAAAGGGGTATTAACCTGCATGATTATGGAATGTGTACAAGAACTAAAGGGTAGGTGGTGGGAGGGAAGTCAAGAGAAAAGTAATTGAGACTTCATGCTAGTAAGAAAGGAGGCTGTTTACAGAATAAAAAAGTGGTTACAAATAGGGTCACTGGTACAATTCCTTGTATATTTGCAAGATGGGTGGAGTAAAACAGTGCCTAGGATTTATCTGTCACAGTCACAATGGAAATGTTTGCTAATTAAATTTATGTGATTTTTAAACCAGCTAGAGGGCTCCCTCTGCCTGGTAATTCACTTGAAATATTTTATTAGCAAGCACTTTCACCTGTGATAAGGAATGTCGCATAGGCTGCTTGCAGACATTTGAAAAAGAAGGAAAAAAAAAAGCACTTTACTGGAAGCAGCAGCACGTTATTTCAGCCCAGCAGTGCAAAGTCTGTATAGATCAGGAACTTCAGCAGGGCTTTTTGGTGCTTTTACCTAAAGCTGATTCAATCAGCTATTAGATACAAGGGCCAAAATGCCCCACTAAAGCTCCTGATCTATACAGACATCAGGCAAACCAGGTTCAACTAATGTGCTGTCTCTTCTGGCCATGTGCTAGGCTCCACGTGGGAGCATGTTGAGTTTAACATAAAGTGCTGCTTTTTTTTTTTTTTTAATGTTTGCAAGCAGCCATAATGAGTTAGAGGTACTTTCTTGTCACTTTTTCTTTTACTACTGAGCTTGTTGAATGCTTCAGTCTGTCATGTTCACAGGGTGGTTTAGATGTAATTACAGGAAACCTTTTATCCTTAACAGAAAATGTAAAAGATCCAGGCTTAATCTTTGCTTGGGCAAGCTTTCATTTAAAATTAAGGACTGAGACTAGTTTGAAATTTGCCCCCCATTTTAGAGATTACAAAGGTGGGGAGAGGGCTGGAAATCTTAGTGAGAAATCCTGGTGTCATTGCTTTCAGTAGTGTTGGAATTCTATCCTTTTCAATTTTCAACTAGGGCACAACAACATTTAAAAATGCTGCAAACAGCTGTGAGATGCTGAGCTGATGTCTCTACCGGTGTATGAAAGAACACGAGTACAGAAGGCCTACCTCTATATAATAGCATGGTGGCTTAGGATACCTGTACTGGAAGTGCTCAGTTCCCTCATCCCTGGAGGTATTTGATCCCACCAGACTATAGGCTAGTATAGGTGAAATCACTCTTTACCCATCCTGTGCAGTGGTGCAGGAAGAAAAAAACAACAAAGCTTATTGGGTCAGAGAAAGTACAAGAGGGGATCTGTTTCCAGCCCATCAAGAGAAACTTGAATCCCTACAAGGAGAAAAAGGTGCTGAGCTTTGGTCTCCTACTTCACAGGCAATTATACAGAAGGGGTGCAGCAGCATTTCCCCTCTCAGCTTCCACTTTCCTTTGAAACATGTAGGGGAAATTGCAGTTTGAAGAGCCCAATCTTATCAGTATATGCTAGGCTTTCTTGTTGTACACTTGTCATCTTGAGCCCCTTGCAGAGACCTAGATGTTTTCCCAATTTATGGATCCTGATTGGTTGTAATCATGAACTTGCCTTGACATGCTCAAGGCTAGAAACTGTCAGGACTGGGATGGATACGGAGATGCAGCACCAGCCATTTGGGGAACTTTGGAACACATGAAGTTTAGATGCTCCAGGGTTAGGCAGAAGTTTAGTGTGGGCTTTTGGGATTCCGATTTTGGATGAAAGCAGCCAAGTTCTGCGGAAGTCCTTTACTGAATCTGACTTTATGGTCTGCTCCTGCATTCTTTAAATCCCACTGATTCCAAGGTGAAAGATCCAGTCTTCAGATGTTAGAAGATCCTGGCTAAGTTGGTAGGTCTTTTGTAGTTCTCTGCTTGTGGCATACCTCACATTTATCTATTGATGTCTGACTGTTTCCTTTCTGAAAAAGGACTCCTCTGTTTACAAGTGCTTTGGATTTATACACCTCATGTATGTTTTTGATTGGCTGTTGGTAACATAAATTGCAGCTTTCTAAACTAATAATCTAAAATAGGTTGCATGTACAGAGACATGCTACATTCATATTTATATGTAGCCATTGCCAGACACTGAATGCAGTAACCAATTTTAAACATGTATGTTGTGATACGCACGCTTCTTGTTTCGTTGGAGGCCTGCCTTCTGGTTCACAACACAAAAGCAGGTTTCTGGGTTTAAACCCCCACTACTTGCGGTACTAATTCAATACTAACATAGCTGCCGAGGTCCAGAGCTGGTGAGAAAAACTGCACTGGCATTTTAGTCTGTCACTTCCCTCTCCCCCCCTTGCACTTCCTCATTTTCAGGCATTCCAGGAACAGTAGCCTCCTCAGGATTAGACTGCTCATTTGTTGTGTTGGTCAGCGGAGCTGCAGCAGTAGGTATATTTTCCTTGTTAGGGACATCAACATATTCCAGATTGGTCTGTTGTTTCTCAGTCATTGGCCTGCAGAAAGGTAGGAGGAGAATTAGACTGATTAATGGCCAAGTGAAATTCTATCTACAAGAGAGTCGCCCAAAAGGAACACTTTAGAACACTAACCCTAATTCTTACTATGATTATATTCTAATGGCACCTACAGCCCCTGGCAAAATATAAGCTGATCAAATTTGCTGGTGGTGACAGATTGGCAAATGGTAAATGAGGTGGTTGGAAGGGTCTGGATCATGTGCTGTGGCAAACATGGCCAATACTACCCTGAGGTGAACAAACTAGGGGGTAGTAAATGGGAATTGGAAGTTTACTATTATCTAGACAACAGCTTTGAGTCTGCTGAGATGCTATAGACAGTTCTGGTATCTACATTTTAAAAACAAGATACTGAATAATTAGAAAAGCTAAAGGAAAAGTCAACAATTATTCAAGGTCTGGAAGAAAATACTTGACAGAGACGTGAGCAACTTAATCTGTTAAGTTTATCAAGGAGAAGACTGAGCAGTGACTTGTGAAGATGCTTATGCATATTAATCAAGTGGAAAATAAGGGGTAGTAAAAGGCTCTTGAAAGTAGTTGAGAAAAGTAACAAGGAACAGGCACAAAGGTGGGAGTTAAGGTTGATTTCGTGTGGGAAATGAGCACAAATGCTTAATAGTGAGGGTGACTGCCACTGGAGCGTCTTATCCAGGGGAGTAGTGGATTTTCTTCATCTTGATGTCCTAGTCAAGGCTATCTGGCTTTTTTGGGGAGATGCCTTAGCCAAGCTCTGGGGTTCAGTACAGAGCCCTGGAGTTGCCTCATGTTATACACATAGTCAAACTAGACAACCTGATAATCTCTTCCAGCTCTAATATCTGCATGTGGGTCCATGAAACTTCTCAGGGCCCCACTGTGCTTGGCCCCACTCCTATAACGAGAGGCAGTATCTGTCCTGAAGATATCTCTAAATAGACAAGATAATAGAGATGGGCAGCTGAAGCACAGGAGCTAGGAACAGATACTGCATTTGTCCCAGGACCAGTTGTGCCTGTATTTGTACCCAAGCAGAAAAATTCTGGGATTACCATGTGTGTGTATGTATGTATGTATGTGTATATGTGTAACCTTTCCGGTTAGAGTTCAGAATGGAGGTGCAGACCCCTTTGGAAATTTTGAGTGGAGGTGCAAAACCATTTCAATTCTAAGTGTGAGTATTCATATACTTTTCATTGATCATAGTCATCTTTCACGGACCCCTTAGACATAATCTGTAGACCCTCGAGGAGTCTGCAGGCCGCAGGTTGAAAACCACTGGTCTGAATCCAAGGTGCAGTTCTGTTGTGTTTGACCAAACTCCTACCTGCCCTCCACTGACTTCTGTCAAGTCTGGATTAACTCGCATGCTGCTTTTCCAAGGTGTCACTGTTTTCCCTTATTATTTAAGATAATAAAGCCTTTAGTTTTTCCGACACTATGTGATAGACGTGTGTAATAATGGGGTATTATTTAGCCTCAAAGAAATATTAGCTGCCTCTAAGTAATGCTTTGAATCCACATCTCCCACCACAGCTTTAGAGGGTTTGATAGGAATGCTTGCCTCAGAACCAAGCAAATGGAAATTCTTACTGCATTTCATTAATTGTTGCCTTCTCTTTTCTCTTTTTCTTCTCCTTTTTGGTTAAAATCCAGACAATAATGCAGATAACAGCAGCTGCCAGTATTGCTCCAATTAATGCTCCAGCAATGATACTTCCTTCTGAGTCTGACAAGAAGCACATGCACAACATTAATTTTAAGGCATCATTGATACAGTAATAATCTTGTCAAGGAGATAGTAGATGGAAAGAAGAGATCTAAAGTGTGTGCTTCCAAGAGAGGAAAATCATATAGGAGAGAGAAAATCAGCTTTTTGCTGTGTTTTGACTCCTTGCTGTTAGGTATATGACCCATAATACTAGTTTCAGCTCAGCAGAGGAAGATGAGGGGATGCTTGTCTTACTGTTTGACAATATTGTTTGCTCTCTGACCCTTGCCATCGGCGCTTTAGTTCTGGGTTGATCCTCTGACCACTTGTGATCCCAACGGATACTATTTTTGTTTTCGTGAAGATATAGTTGCAAACACCAAAGTTAACGTTCTCCCTGTCCATTTCCATTTCCAAGGCAAATTTTTCAGGTAAGAGACCACCGAGTAAGGGAGGAATCATTTCAAAGCCTATTGGTTGGTTTCCAAAATGTTCAATTGTATTGATTTAACTTAGTGAACGTTTTACACACAGCTCTGGTTGGCCTCGGGTATTCTAGTGTCACACCAGTACATTGCTGTACAACTCTACAAACATCACTGAAATGCTCTAGTCAGAGCAGAGTGCATGGGGATGTCATTTTGAAGCCAAGTAAACCCAAGATCTAGGTCTGTTAGATCAAAGCTAGTCAGAGGTTCTTGGGTTTATTTTTTAAGTCGGGGGTTCCACATTCAATTCCTAATGCCTGTTATTACCAAAGGATGTAGCAGTATGGAACGCCAGCTGAACTGGACATTTATTTATTTGGAGTGGATCTCTGATGTTAAAGACCAGTTTTTCTCAGCCAAGGGTTTGAATAATTCATGCTTACTCACTGACCATACCTCATGGCAATTTATGGAGCTGATGCCTTCAGTCTAAGCTGTGCCTTTTAAACCAGAAGAAACTGAAGCTGTTTTAAGCCAAGAAATCTTGGATTCAGTCTCTCCTGCTAAAGACATAGCTAGAGATATTCCATTACATCATCATTTGTGTAGTGTTTTGTATGCTCAAAGTAGCTACACATGTTAATTAATCCTCACAATACCCTTGGAAGGTATGTTGCTAAATATATGCTAGCAATGCCATTTTACAGGCTGAGACATGCAGTCTGACTTGCTTAAATCCCTACAATTCCTTGGTAAGAGCTGGGCTGAGAACTCAGGAACTCCTGTCTACCAACCAACGCTTTCTTATTTCAAAGTAATCTACCTTTTTAAAAAGTGAGGATTTATTGCCATACTGATTATGCTGCACAGAAATGACTTTGGTATATGTTAAACTCACGTGCTCCAGTCAGGTCAAGTTGACAGCTGCTGTTTCCCAGGGTGTTACTGGCAGTGCACTGGTAGTATCCTGTTTCAAAGGTGGTGAGATTTCCAATAATAAGCAGCCCAGTTTCTGGATCTGAGACAAAGGTAAAGTATGCACATAAATTCATGCATGTATGGTATCAAGGGAATCAATTATTAAGACATGAATAAGAGTGATAACTATTGCAAGATGAGCTAAGAGTTTTGTATCATAAATTTGTTACTTCATTTATGGAAGGTAAGGCATTTTTGTGATATCTTTTACTGGACTGACTATAATTAGGAGAGCTGTTGGACAAGCTTTCATACGTTGGTGTCACCTGAGGAAGGACACTTGATGTCTGAAATCTTCTCCGAAGGCTCTGGACATTTGGGCAGGGGCATCAAAGGCTTTGGTCATTTCCTTGACTATCACAGCTACAACAACATCATTTAAATTAAGGGTTTTCTTTAAAAACTGCATATCTTCCTTGAAAACAGTCATTACAACATTTTACAGACAAGTCTGCAGCTGCATTGGTGCTTGAAGACTAGGCCTCTAGCCTGAAAACATAGAAGCAGGTGTCCAATTTTACGCAAATCATTAATATTGAAGTCGACTGACCTTTTCTGTGGGTAAAGTTTTACGTATGCTTATGTGCTTTCCGAATGTGATATTACAAATTGAATTAAGTTTTATTTCATCTTCAAGGTGAAGGAGGAGTAAAAAATTAAACGATTTTAATATTATAAAGGTAGTTATTACAAGTATGATTTTTTTGATACGTGTTTCAAAATGTTCTGAAACAATCAGCAATACTTTCTCCAACAATCGAAAACACAAAGACAGCGCATTTCTTATGGCTGTTAGTAAATTTTGGTAGGTCAAAATAAATTTAGATTTGTGATTTTGGAGCATACAAGGAAGGACCTGCTCTCTATGCTGTATACAGAAAAGAGTATGGAGATTGGCTATCTCACACCCAGTTTTTAATGTCCCAAACTGGCCCTCTGTGGTTACTCACTGTATTGTTCTGTCACGGGTTTGACGGTATTCCCTGACAGTCTCTGCCACTGGTATGTAGGAAGAGGCATCCCTTCTTGTGAATGACAGGCAAGAGAAATTAAATGACCGGACTCAGGTGTTCCCTGTATACTGCAGAGGGGCTGTGAAGGTTTGACTATAAAATAACAGCAGAAGATACAAATACATCATAGTTAGAAATTCTGGGCTAGAATTCTGCTAGACCAAACATCAGCTGCTATGCCTGTATAAACCCAGGATTGATTAATAGACTTGAATGATGTTCTAGATTTCTACCAATATAACTGATAGTTCACAGGTCTGCCTCCCAGTTTGCTTGGTTGTACTGTCCATTTAATTCTAACTCTATTTACACATATTATAATTAGGTCTGTAGCTTGACTGCAGTAGAATTGCACCAGGGACACATGTGGTCCAGTTTTTGCCTACAGGAGTGGGTTTTTTCTTTCTTTCAAGTGATAGCTACAATCTCCTATTTAAGTTATGAGTCATACTTGCATATATGTTCATTATTATTATTATTTTTATGCAGTGCAGTAATATTTGCAAATGTTCTTTTTAAAGACATTTTTAACATACATACTGTGAATCTTTTTTTTTTTTTCTTCCTGTGCATTTCTTTCCATCTGGGGTTTGTTTCTGGTCTGTGCTGGATAGGCAAATACTACAGCTGGAACAGTTTTCTAATATGCCCTTGCTTGGGCATTGGTCCATTAGCCAAACAGACCACTCATCTATTTATAGAGCAGGTGGAGAATTGTTAGGTGAAGCCGGTACTAACATCTGTCTTGCTAGCAAGTCAGATTTGTCCTGTTCCATTGCTTTTCATACTTGTTTAGCTATTTGTTAATGGTTGAATTAATTGGTTTCTTCCCTTTGATGTTGGGGCTGCACAAAACACAGAACAGAGCTCAGCTTGTAACTAGGGGTCTTGTGACTTGTTTTTAATAGAAGGGTAGTGTTAGAATTGCTCGTAGTATATGGGAGAAGCAGCTTAAATTGAACCAATGACCATCCATGTGGCCTTAGACAAGTCATCCATACCAAATATTTTCACATGTGGAGGCCTAAAACTGACTTCACGGTTGGCCTGATTTACACAGCTGCTTTAGGGTCTCAAGTCTTAAAATGTTGGTCTTTTCTCTAAAACTCAGGTCCAGCTATCCCAAAAGTAATATTTGCAAGCAGTGGTTATGATTGTACATATTGCCTGTAGACAGGCCTAACTCTAAATGGTTTTAAAGGCTTCTTTAATGATGACCAGGTCAGGACTGAGAGATTCCATGTGGTAAGAGGAGGCAGCTCAGATGGTGTTTGGCTTTTCTGGGAGCTCAAAACCATGACAGGTTCTGGATATACAAGAAGAATCTCCTTGGTGTCAATTTAGAAACAAGTCCTGCTGCTTTACTTTGAGTGTTAGTATATCGCAAAGTAAAGGAATATACAATTCCAGAGAACATGCTGTGCTAATAGACCAAGGGGTCTCTGCAACTGTAAAGGAGAGGATGCTGGGCTAAATGAATCTGTCATCTGACCTAGTGTGGCATTTCTTATGTCCCTAGGTCACATTGGGAACCTGCAGCCGGTGGACTGGATTCAGCCTGCAGAACCAGGGGTTTTTGTTCTGCTGGTAGGAGGCTTCACTAGTGCCCCAGCCAGGTGGCAGGGAGAAGTCACAGCAGCAGTGGCTTTAGACCTGAGCTGAGTTATTCTAGTCCACCACCAAAAAACACTGCCAACCACTTTTCTTGGACGCTAATTTCCCTGTACCCCCAATCATATCTCCTCACCCCCAATCACATATTTCCCTTAGAGCATTTTTGAAGTCTGAATTTGACACCATGCAGTAAAGCAGCAATGCTACAATATAGCAAACAGAATGAAAAGATAAATTACCTAGTACCCTGACGACCACTGATTTTTGGTTCTGTCCATTTGGATCTTGTGGGTTGAGAACTTCACAGTTATAGAGGCCTGTATCTGAGGGCTGCATGTTAGAGATTGTTATTGATGCATTTCCTGGGTTTGTTGCAGCTGTGATTCTGTTCTGAAACTTTCCATATTCATACGACTGTCCATGCTGATAAAAATAGACCTGTGACAGAAAATCAAGTGTTAGTTAAATATCAGAGTGCTAACTGCCTTTTTTGGTAAGATCTTAAATACAAGTGGAATTTTTTGGAGAAACAAAGCTTCCTTATGTCAAATTTCCATACAGTAAAGAAAACTGATTAAAGCCATGCTGTACTTTCATAAAATTTGTTTTTTCTTTTTCTTCTCCCAAAGATTTCAAGCTGCTTTTAACTAATACTATGAATCCCCAGGCATTAAGCATAATAACTTTATCTTGCTGATCACTAGATAAACACTACTACACCCTAATCCAGTGTTGACTGAAGTCTTTAGGTAATGTTATCTAGAAATCATTATTAGCTTACAGCAAGCCACACCCCAAAACTGCTGAAGTATGGTTGGCTAAAGCAATGATAAAAATTTGTAAATGAAGGTCAAACCCTAGACTATAGTTACCTGCTGTGCAATGGCACCTCCTTACACTAACCTTAATACAACAGCATCTCTCATCCCACTTTTAAAAGACATAAAAGACAATAACGGTGACATTCTGCGCCCCTGCTCCCATTCCAGAAGTTAATGGCAGTAGTTTAATTCGTGTCAGTGTGGTCAGGATCTCAGCCTAAAGGGTCTATTCTTCACTTGAAACAGTTTTTAAAGTCCTAGCATTGTCAGGCAGAGAACAGCACAGAAAGTGAGAGTGAAAATAGGTTGCTGCTTAACACTCCCCACCATGTCAGGCAGGCCATGCACCGAACTTTGAGGTTAAAATGTTTGTACATGTGCACCTTAACAGGATGTTGACTGAGCAGCAGTGAGCACAGGTAGGGAATATAGGGGGCAAATAGGAAGAAAAGTGAGCACAGAGCCTTCCTATAGTCTAGATGAGGTAGTTTTGCTGATCTTGTTGTTTTTATAATATTTTTTTTCTCATTAGGTGAGCTGTAGTCACTAAGATCAGTGCAGTAATTGTTATATTGCAACAGACCAATATGGTCCAGTAGTAGAGGCTTTAAAAATATTCATTATCTTAGTTTTCCAATGCTGTCCCCTAGAAGGGGAAGTTCTTCTGATCCCATGTGCAGTTCCTGAAGTGTGAGGCCTGATAATTGCCATTTCCTCTTAGCCAATGTGCCTGTGAAAACTTCTTATTCATACGGGAGCCTAGAATTTAAAACTGTGTAAATGGTGTAACATCTGTCTCCAAAAATATTGATATATAAATCATTCTGTTCTCTTTTTTGACTCCTTATAACTTCTCTGTCCTTGTTAGAACCTACAACAGGTTCTTAAAATGGATGTTTAACAGGTAAAAATTCAACAGAACACAGGTTTTTGACTCCTCTGTCTGTGACTGTTATTCAGTATCATCAGAAGAAAGATGGCAAGTGTAAGAGCTTGGTTCTACACTTGTTCTTTTCTATCTTACACTAGTGCAATAATTCTCAAGCAGGGTGCGGGGCACCCTGGGGATGCTGCCAGCAGCAGTGCAGGGATGCAGCTGGGTGCCCAGGGCAAGGTGGTGACTTCAGTTGTCACTGCAGTTGTGAATGTGAATATGTGGCTACTGGCAGCAGCTACTTGTTTTCGCTCCCTCTCCTCCCAGTCATCTCCCAGGTTTTTTTGCCTACAGGAGTAGGTGTTGCCCCTATTCCCCCCACTCTCCCTCCTAATTACACCGCTGGGGTGCTGCAAGGTATGAGGAGATAAACAGATAACCGTGGACTTGGGCTCAATCCCTGCCTGACCCTTCTGCAAGGAGGTAAGCACTGTAAGTTTTTAAATTCAGTGCTGTTCAATTCACAAAAGTTATGGAGGGGTCCTTGAGACTACTGACGGGTGCCTGAGGTCAAAGAAGGTCAAGAACCACTGCACTAGTGTCATTTCATTGAGTTCAGAGACATTAGGGTAAATCATGACTGAAACTGAGAGCAGAATTAGGTAGGCTTACTGAAGCTCTCAAAATACTGGGTAGCAAAATTATCTGGAAGGTTTACAATTGAGATTAACAATGAGTTTAATGTAACATGCACAGGCACTGAGAAAAGATATAACAGAAAAGCACAAGATAATTGTAAAGAAACAAGCTGTTTTCCTGACTCAATCTCATCCTAGAGTAGGGGTGAGCAAAATGCAGCCCAGGGGCCGGATGCGCCCCGCCAGGCCATTCTATCTGGCCCGCGGGGCCCCTAAAAATTTTAGAAAATTAATATTAATCTGCCCTGGGCTGCCTGTCATGTGGCCCTTGATGACTTGCTGAAACTCAGTAAGTGGCCCTCTGCCCAAAATAATTGCCCACCCCTGTCCTAAAGGAATGTCTGAAACATGGTTTTGTTCACCATTCAGAGGCAAGAAGAACTTGCTTCCAGACTAACACTTCCCAAACCACAGAGACAGTCTGTGAGTCTGCATTTATGATGGTCTCCCTGAAAAAAAAAAAAAAAAATACTAATGTGAAATAGTACATATTCAAAACTGTTAAATTTTTTAGGTCAAAATAAAAACTATAAGGAAAAAGTAGCAGTGAACAAGGGAACCTGGACATCACTAGGTTTTGAGTCCTGATTCTGCAGTGCTGATGCAGAAAGAACCTCTGCACCTGTCTCATAGGGCATAATTTTTAAGTTTTGGTACCATGCTTACAACTTCTTGGCAGGTATCTGTTTTTCCAGCTTGAGCTCTCTGAACAAAAGGGTTTCAGAAAGAAAATGCATTAGAGAGTCAGAGGTCTCTTAATCAGCATTGATCATCTGACTAGGTTAGAAAACCAGCAGTAGTACTAGAGAGTCTATCAACAGTCTGCTGGGCTGTAAGAGGCAGTTCTACTCCCGCTCCTAATCTAGAGAGGGACCTATACGGAAGGATTGCCCATTGGATCCAAATCCTAACGTTTCTAAAGTTTGACGGTGTTTGGGTTGTTTTGGGGTTTCAGGCCTATCTCCAATGTGAATGGGTTTGATCTTGTTCTCAGTTAAACAGGTATTCTTTCATTGCTGCAAATGTTCAGGCCAGCATGCTCAAGTATTGAAAGGGCTAAATTCTGTTCTCAGTTGGCCTCAGGAATACTTAGAATTTACACAACTATAATAATATCAGAAACTGCCCCCTCTGAATACTATATTGGCATACTTTACACTTGTCCATACTGTGCACTCATTTAGTCTTCCTTGGGCATAAGCAAATGTCCCCCATGGTAAACATGAAAAAATTGCCGCATCTGGGTGTGGTGTAACAGTTGAGCTCCATTGAAGTCAGTCCAGACTGTGTAGCTGATCCACTATGCAGTGCTTTGGAAAGCTAATATTCTGTGCTTTATCTTCTATCTAAACGCATACAAAGGAAATGTTTTATGTGCACTGAAAAATCAAGGACAGGTGACTAAAGAGATGAGAGTATTTATTTTTCTTTGCAGATTTGAATAAACACTTTCCATTTTTGTACAATGAAACAGAACACCCTAAAGCAATTAATTTGGCTTGACTGTAGATCCAGTTCTGTTCTATGCTTCTTACGTGCTCACCTCAGCAGCTATGTTGTTTATTGTCTGAAGGTAAGTTGTGAACACTGAGTAATGAGGCTGTTAATTGCAAAATATATATTTTGTCCCAGAGGTCTGACTGGCTTCTAGTACACAGGAAACATTTAACATCTCATGTTTGGAGTAGTATGCTGCAGCTTTATTGCTGATTTTAAACACATTCATTTCAAATCAGTAGTTTTTGCCTCACTTCAAAATTGTATTTTTAAGGCAAAATCCTTGTATTTTTCTTTGCAAAGTCCTCACATCTGTCATGCAGGGAGCAAATCTGAAATGCAAATCTTTGCAAGACTTAATTTCAGTCTGCATCATGGCCTATCTAACCCTTGAGATCTGTGGCTCTGCTACTACTTTTAAGGTGAGCAGGACACAATTTGGTGTTACATTGCTATTGTAGCAATGTTGTACAACTGGTCCTATTTTATTCCTGGTAAACATGCCCTTTAACATTTTTTCATGATCATGTCTCTATAAAAGACTTTCCCCCAAAAAATAACAAGTGGGAAAACTTACATTTATTTTTAATTGCTTAAAACTAAAATCTAATGCCGGGGCAAAATTTTTGGCTTTACTGGCTAAAAGAACATTATTAGCTAACCTTTTTTTCTCTTCCCTCCCCCACCAAGCTTCTTCATGAGGGGGGGCAATATTTATTCCAAATTGGACAATTATGGCAGAAATTTCTGTTTCAGTAAAAATCCACGTTAAAAATGAATTTCTGACAAGTTGTACCAGGAAGTTCAGTTGTCTACAAACCACATATTAATTGACTGAATGTAGCTCTTAGCTGCACTTGTGCAACTCTCTTGAATCTGCTGTTGCAAACAGAGCGCTCTGCCTTGGTTCAAATTCAAGCTGGACAGAAACCAGCTATAAAATTGTTACACACTTTCAAGCACTAACTTTGTAGCTAGTTGGTTCTCTTTATTGCTGGATAGATATGTTTATGGCATGATAATTACTTTGCATGTGTGACTGGTTTAAATTTATTGTGCGATTAACCAGTTCATTGTATAATATATCTAGTGTGGCAGATGCTTGAGACTAGTGTTTATTCAAATGGGCCAGGTTCTGCTCAAAAGCAGAAAGGTAATACTTTGGACTCTTACCTTGTAAAATTAGTGCTGGGAGGGGGGAGAAGGAGACACCTTCACATTTTGCTGTTGTTCAGCAATTCTTGCCCAGCACTGTAGCCATTGATGGCTGCTGTTCAGAGGGGCTAAGCAGGATATAGGAGGCCCAAAGGCAGCAAACAAAATCTGGCTCTTTATTTTCATTTTACTTTGGTCTAATGTCAGAAACCTCTGAGTATTTAAAAAAAAAAAAAAAAAAAAAAGATATAGAGGCAAGTGGCCTTGTTGCTTTGAGAAAAGGGGTCTCTTCCCCCACTGCCCCCCAAAAAACATTTTTGGCTTCAGCAAACAGGGTTTATATAACAGTTGCTCTCTTTCTCCAGCTGTAAGGAGCCTATGACAGATCTAAGGAAACTGATAAGTTCAGTAGCAAGCATAGGCATAACATCTAAGACACCTGTTACCATGTTGTTTATAAGCCCTAGAGCAGCTAGTAGATTTTTGCTTTCAGTAGTCTGCCTTTTATTGTCTTGAGCTAGTTTAGTGGTTTCAGTGTAGCTGTGCCATGAGTATAAGGTAGAGATTAAAGATAATTTAGCTACAGCTCAGAAACTAAATGAACACTCTGCCTCAAATTTTAGTAATGATAATGATGCTCAATCTGGGGGCAAAATTAGAAAACTAATTGGAACTGGAGTGGAAAAGATAGTCGCTACATCCAAAAAACCCCCAAGCCCTAAAAACTTTAGTTACTTGCATCAGGGGTATCGGATAATTGGTATCCCAGAGTTCTGGCATAGGAAATCGCAGGTCAGGTAGCAATTATTTTATTAAATCTGTCCTGTCAGGGCAAGTACCATGTGACTGAAAAATAGTGAATACCTGTATTTAAGAAGGGAAAGCAGGAGTGATCCAGGTAACTGCAGGTCTTTTAAATCTGACTTCCATAATGTGCAAAGCCTTGAACAGATTTTCAGGAATGGTTAATTAAAGACATGGCGATAATTGGAGAATAGTATAAATTGCAACTTGGGCTTCTAAAGGTAAAATGTGCCAGTCTAGCCCGATGTTTGTCTTTGATAAAACTGATGATATTCTAGATGCACAGGAGCAGTAGATGTAACCTGACTGGATTTCAGTAAAGATTTTGCTATATGGACATTATTAGTAAAGCTGGAAAAGATTTGTATTTGTACAACTGTGGGTAAGGAACAGGCTAGAGGGGAGATGACAGCGAGTCATATTGAAAGGGGAAGTACTGGGCTGAATAGTAATTCCTAACAGAGTTCCTTAAGGACCAGTTTTGGGACTAATTTATTTAATATTTTTGTTAATGATTGGCACAGAAGCTAGGAGTGTGTGAATGAAGTGCACTAATGAAACAAAGTTGGGAAGTCTAGAGAAGAACAGAATGAGATTACAGAGTGACATTGAGAAGTGTATGCTATAGTTCTCAGAATAAAAGCCCAGTGGCTCTATTTTTATTTGCATCTTTGCCACTAAGGATTCTTCATCCTAGTCTGGGCTAAATCCTTATACTGTCCCACATCTAATCCCCAAGTATTATTCATTTCCTAACTGGGGGCCTTCTTGAGGACATTACCTCTTTTGGGTATCCTTTTTTGTCATATTCAACTCTTTGCTACATTGTCTCCTATAAAACGAAGCAGTGCTGGAGCACTGCCTTTGCTGTGTTGGTGCCCTCTTATTTCAGTCTATGGCACTAAAGCCTCTCTCTGCAGACCTTCGGCATCAAGTGTTCAGCAAGCCCAGCCATGGGGCTGTTTTCATCCCCTTCTGCCACTAGCATTTTCTCCAATTGCTTCACTAGATTCTTTTTCACACCAGAGTTAAATGCAGAATGGAACCGTGTTACCATCCCTACCATTCTGACGCCATCAGATCACCCCTAGGACTAAGTTTTTAAACATCTGGAACAGTAAAGGAAAAACACATTCAGCTTTGCACATAGTAACTGCTAATTAAAGGCCAAGATTCTGTAGCCACTTACGTAGTGTTAATCCAGACTAACTCTCTTGATTTCCATCATCTGGCACCAAAACCTTTTGCCAAATAGAGCTTCTTTTCATGCATTTTTGTACAGACTGTGATCTGCTTGGCAATGACAGGAAACTTATATTTTGCATTGCTGGAATTTTTATGTGAGCTAATTGAAGAAAATAATGACTGCAGTCTTCTTGTCACAACTGCACATTGGCAAATTTGGGAGCATCAAAGGACAATGGTTAAGTACAAAAAAGGGAGATAGAAACCTACAGAAAAATATGAAATGAAGCACACTTCAGGCAGTTTTAATTGGTGCAACTGTTAAACGATTATGCATCAAGTCACTTCACAATCAAAAGACCAAAAAGATTGTTCATGGGGCTGAACTGCTACTGAAAAATGTCTACAGTGAATCAAGTTTACTCATGCTTCCCTTACACACTAGCTATGCAGGCCTTTTAACTATTACTATTTAACACTGGGTGAAGGCAGGGTAGAAATACACATTATAGATTAACTAAATCTGAGCTGCATAAACTTTTTGAATCTGAGTGTATTTCATTAGATGCTGTCATTGGATTGGTACCAACTAGATTTGGTGGTAAAAATCCCATTGAGGTCAAAGGAAACTGGAGAGGCATGTGAACTGGAAATAGAACAATGGATTGCTATTGTGGATAATTAAGGGAAATCAATCCTGCATTCATGTTTGAGTACTTCTGTGTCCCTCATCTCTGTTGTCAAGACAAGTTGAATAAGACATTCCTCATGGTTAAATGTCTGATAGGGGAAAATGTAGTCACTCTTGTGAATATTCTGCTCCTAATGCAAACTTGCTACAATTTGTATAGTAGAAATTTTCCAAAATCATGCGAGAAATGAAAGAAACTCCTCCAGGAGTACTTGGGATTTAAATAGTGCATTAAGGCCACTGGATAGATCAAAAAGGGATAAGTTTAGATACAGGAGCTAGAGCCATAAAACAGTTCCTAGATGAGAATTCCTCCAAAAGCTTTTAATTTAGATGACACAATTTTCGTTCCCTCAGTTCTTATTCAAGAATTGGTTATGTTCTTACTGATAGAGCTTCAATGAATAATTTCATGAATTGTACCTTTGGCCTTTTTAATATTTTAAACCACACTGCTCTAAAATACATACCAACTTTTAAGGCACATCAACAATAAGAGGAAAACTTTAGAGTATAAGTAGAATTCAGATGCAAAAACTTGGGAATTGTGCTATTCCTATAGGAGTGATCTGAATTCAAGCCCTGCTTGCTCGGTCTCAGCAGTGAGGCTGTCGGTATGTAGCTTCCCTCCTTGGGTAGAATATGAGGTGGTCAAGACACTCATCCAGCCACGTGGAAGAGTTGCTGAGAAAAAATTAAAATTTCATTGAAGTAACTTTTTCCTGCCATAAATGTCAAGGTTTGATTGAAAACTCTAGAAGGGCCAGCTGCTTTTATTTCATCTCAGTTCATGCATCAGCACAAGGATGTCAGTACAAAATACTATTTTGACTAGTTCTGTGCCGGTAAGAGAAATGAAACCATGCAGTTCTCTTTAAGTTCATAGGGATTTTTCTTACCTGATGTCTCCAGCTACATCTTCCCCGTGCATCTGTCACATACACCATCTTTTGACAACCACTGACTGACTTTTCGTCCATACTCTGAATATTGCGGCACGGGGAACGCTGTATTTGAGTAAAAAGGTGCTGGTCTGAGAGTTTAATGTGACTTTGAACATTCACCCACAGGTAAAGAGCACCCTCTCGGTACAGCTGCTCTAAAGAACTCTGTAGTGTTAGAGTTGTTAGAGGGTACATGTGCAATGAAGTCAATGAAGTTTGCAGAGAGAATACAGTACCCTTGTTTCTTGCTACTTCTTCAACAAGCTATAGGCTGCAGGTGCATTCTAATTTTTTTAAAGTTATCTATACAATTCTGTACACTAAGTAGAAAATGTAACTGTTTGCTTCCAAGTACAGCAGTTGAGACCTGCTTGCCACTTTTTTCTGGTCTTTTGTACCCTTTGTCCTTCTGCAGTTCTCTGTTTCCAGGACCACAGTTCACTTCCCCATTGTTTATGAGTCAGATACAAACGTCAGTCACACCAGTGCCAGCCTGGGATATTTCCACTGATGTCATGGAATTGGTATGGAATAATCATGTTAACACTGGTGGAGTTCTCCCAGATGGGTACAGGTATAATTGACATCCAGATCTCATCCTACATATCACATTATGAAAGTGGTCATATTTTTTTGTGAAAACAAAATATCTTGTGGTACCAGCTTCCTCATCTGAATCTCATAGGTATGATGATGAAAAAGTGGGTGGCAGTTGGGCTTCATTTAAAAAATGGGTTTCACCCAAAAGGAATGCTCTCGTGATTCAGACAGCCAAATCGTAAGTGCTGTTCTGTGCTACATGAGACGCGTTGGTCTGGTTTCTCAGGGTGTCTCTCGCTTCCTGGGCTGGACCTAATTGAACTGTGAATGCCACATGTCCAACCCATTGAGAATGTCTCTTGAGGCTAGGGAGAGAGCTCTTCATGCTATCAAAGAGCAATATTCGGAGGCTGTACAGGGAGCGCTGTGTCAGTTTCTTAGTTGGAACCTATGACGGGGCCTTTGAAGGATCCCTAGGACTTGTTGGGAGACCTGACTGCCACTGTTGCCATCTTCTGAACCTTAAAGACATTTTTGCTCCTGATATTTTGCATGTAAACCCAACACTCCTGAAAGAGCCCTAGAATCAACACCTCTAACTCCTACTCGTGTGTTCCAATGTCTTGGACCAAAACTTCCCCTTCTCAAGTGTTATGTAGCATGGTATTGCACCACTTGGCTGCTCCCTTCACCTCGGAAACGGCTTTGCTGTAGTGTTGATGTTCATAGATAGTTGGCATGTGGGAAAAATATTGGGATGTTTCAGGTTGAAAAGTTGATCTTCAATAGAAATATAAGCTGCAATTAATTTTATTTGTTATACAAATTCTTCCCCTTCTGATCCTTAACCAGCATCTTTACAAATTTAATCGAGATGTCATCACTTGTAAATTTCAAGCTTGAATATCTTGCAAAATATTTCAACGAGAATCAACATAGTTGATTTAGCTCTGGCTATTATTGGATAATTAATTGAGTCAGTTTCAGGCCTGACCTTGTGATTAGCTCTGTAAGGGCAGAACTTGCCCTGCCTGGGCAGAGTCTGCGCAGGATCGGGACACCAGGCTCCAATCCCTCAAACCATTATCCATGCACTTAAATGTTGAAGTCAATGGGACTTCTCACAATTTATAAAAGTAAGCATGGGAAAAAGTCTCTGCAGGACTGGGGTTAACTGACTACCCTAAAGTAATATGTATGTCAAGGATGCCAATTGGTATGTAAACCGAAGCCAGTCTATGACTTGGCTTTCCCATCTGTAAAATGAGGATAACTTTAGTAATACATGTTTGTAAAGCACTTTGATGCTATTTTCTAAGTTTTAGAATGAATTAGAATTAGAATTTACTAACTTCTATAATTAATTAAAATCAAAATGGTATTAACCACTTCCCAATTTCAGACCATCTCCATTGTAAAATCTTGGTGGTTAGGGTAAATAGAGAGTAAAAAGGATTAAAAACCATTTTGCCTCATTAATTTTATATTTATAGTACTTGGTTCAAACATAGGCAACATTTTTGTACTGAAACTATAAATAACAGTAATTTTGTCTCTGATACACTGCTGAGAACAATGTGCATACTGCGTAGCACTTACTATGATAAAAACAGGGCTGGTTTTTGCATTTTGCTATGGCCTAATTAGCAAAAATTAATCATATTCAAACTTCATATTTAGCTGTTTTTAAATAAAATTATCATTGCTAACACCTGTTGTTCCACTGCTTGCTACTTTTCTACCCATACATTGTTGTGCGGCTTTTGTGGTATTTCACCTTCTGTTTAACTGCCACTGCTTTTAACTCTTTAACACCTGTGGCACTGCAGAGCAGGATATGAAAACACCAGAATACATAACTCAAATAAGTCAAGGGACTTCACACAGTAAGTGTTGAAAAGTGATTCTGAATCTAGTTTATAAAATAACAAGCAACATTATCTTCCCTTGATGCCAGATAAAATTTATCCCTATAAAATCATATGCTACTCCTGATCCTAATCTCATCGGTAGGGTGGGAAATTAAACTTAATCTTGTAATTAAGAAGGTATTACAATTTTCTACAGCAATGACTAATCACTGCAAGAGCCATATTGTAAGAATAGCATTTGGACAATTCATGTTAAATTGGGAGCAGCTATTTAGCTCGGTTGGCTAGCATATGGTGCTAATAGTATCAAGGCTACGGTTTGATCCCAAATTGCACTAGATGATCTCTTGAGGTCCCTTCCAGCCTTACTTATCTATGACATTTTCAGAAGAAGAGCAGTAACCCCTCCATGTGATATCATGGCATCTTTAGAACAACTGTGATCCACTTTAAGCTTGAAACATTAAATGTTTAATGATATATATTTGCCTTAATTAATCCTAAAGTTCTGTAGAATTTGCCCCAGGGTTGGCACTGGGGCCTGAGCTCCTGAGGGTCCCATTAGCAGCTGGAAGTTTCAGGGGTGCTATCCTAATGGTTGTCTAGTAAACAGTAGAGACTTGATACTGAACCTTTGCCTGGGATTCCCACAAGCAAAACTCTGCCCCTCAATTTGCTCAATTATTTTGTGTCAGACCCAGGACAACAGGTCTTATCCTCGGCTGCTAGAAATCAGCTTTGTGCCATTCAAAGAGGGAAAGTTATGCTGATCTACATCAGCTGAGGACATTTTCTTTGTGCTTGTTACACATTTCAGGCCAAATCCAATTGATTTTTTTTTTTTACCCTTACACATGTGTAAGCAGAGTATTAACATGTCTGACATTCTCTAATATATTAGAGATGCTCAAAACTATATTTGATGTGAAAAGTGCAGGTATTTTTTTGCAATATTTTTGAAATGCACATAATTCTTTTATTCAACACTTCTGGAGAAAATTTCTGTTATGAAGTGAAAATTTTCCTTTTTTTTGTTGGGTGTGGGGGGAGCGGAAATGAAAATGTTCCCCAAAAAACAATTTAAGGGTAAGAAAAATGCTACTTCTAATCAAAATATGTTTTGATGAATCTTTTTTTGCCAGCTCTACTTAAATCTTACATTATTTGGTTAATTCTGTGAATTCTTAAAATACCCAACACAATCTACAGTTCTAGTATATTTACTAAGTTACTGTATTGCTCCATTCTGCTGCAAGCATTTTGTGGTCTCTTGCCAGTCTGTCAATATAAAAAATCATTTTTGATTGCCATTTCCATAGTCTGTGCACAAACAACAGAAGCACAATATACACTATTGCCCTGGATTCATGTTTTAATAGTGGCAGAGCAAAATCGAAATATAATGTGCAATTTAATATTAAATTAATGCCAAATCATCTAAGACTGATTTCATATTAAACAAATTAATTTAAAAAATGTAGTATAATGAGATTCTTGGAAATAGGGTATGTGTAGGTAGTTCCCTTAAAATCCACTGGCTATAGTCATGGTCCTTTCCCTCCAGTATTTGCTTTTATATGATGAATTTTACGTTAAATTTGTTCAAGTTTGTATGGCAATTTTGAACACTAGCTCAATATTTCAGGGCTATCTGAAGGTCCCAACCTAAAAGCCTTCATCTACATGCATAATTTTAGGCACACTTGTAAGACCACTAAGTCAATAGAAGTTTCTTAAGTATTTGGAGGATTGAATCTAACAACCAAGTCCAGCTCATGCTGATGTGAAAGGAAACCTGGCATCTGACTTCAGCAAGAACAGGTTTACAGGGTACTACCCTGTGTCCACTCCAGGTTCCACTTTATTTAATGAAAAAAAATTCATACTATAAAATGTGTGAGATAGAGGAATGAATTTACCAAAAATTTATTTCAGATAGTTTTTCCTATGACTGTCTCACATAGTCTGTTTTAAGATCACAAAACTTTCTATTGACTTCAGTAGGAGTTAAAAGCACAGAAGCAGAAGGATCGAGCACTTAGAAGACTGGTCACTGAAGTTTCCTTGGCACTTAGGAACATAACATGAATTTATTCCTTTTAAAATTTACAGTTGAGTCAGAAAATTCATATGGTTAGTAGCCTTAGGCTGTGTTTTCTCATTCCTAGCCATGTTTACAAATGGTTCAACCCTCCTGAATCTCTGGGAATGTTCTGATTACTTTCTACAGTCTGTGATTAGTTATTTGAACTTCTGTCTCTCCATTTTTTCTAATTTGCAAACAGAAAATATAGTTTGTGTGTTGTTTTTCATCCTGAGAAATTTAATGCAACAAAAATACTGATTGTGGCACCTAAGCAAATCACTGTTGTATTCTCTGCCTGAACATAGGACAAGGTTTTTGCTAGAATCTGGACTGGTACGGTACAGTACAGTACAGTACCGAGACAGTGTTATTTACACTGGGTCCACAGTGAACACAACTTACTTTAGCAAATAAAATAGGGTTCTGTGAACGCTGTATGAATAAACCAGGACAACTGGTGTGAGTAATACTAATGACTAATCATATAATTAGTCACTCAAGGAGTTAATATCTCATAGTGGTATATGGTATAAGTAGTAAAGTAAAGAATGTAGGGCTGGGCCCACTATTTGTCCTTATGGCTGATACAGTCACTATCAAATTATTGTGATATGCTTTAGTTTGGCAAGTTCTTTTATATTAAACTGCTAATTCTTCAATCTTGTACATTACTATCATGACTGTTGTTGTGATCGTTTAATGCCAATGATAGACTAGGTTCTTTATAAATGCAAATACAGAAAGACTGTGCCTCAAAAGAATTTATGATCTGAGTGCAATATATGAGTTCATGGGTGCTGGTAAACTTCCTGCATATCATTCACCTAATGTAGTGAAAAAATTGATGGAAAACAATAATATCTGTGTACATAAAGCAGGAAATGCTGACCTGAATGCTACTGTGACTAGTATGAATGTGTTAAGAAATTGAGAGGTGCCCACAAGACACCTGCTGATACAGCCCTATATGTATTATTGCACTGGGGCAGGGAGTAGATGAGCTACCTTTTCCCACCCAGAAAACGTTTTAACTGACATTTTGAAGTCAAGGATGCAGCTAGGCTGTAGATAGGACGTTAAGTCCTTCCCTGGCCCTCTGAAACATGGGCAGGCCACTGCAACAGCCCTGAGGAGAGTCTAGACTCAGGGCGTGATCAAAGGGTGCAACCTGTTCGAGTGTGTACGTGCCGTGAGTCAGGAATGGTTTCCAGGCTTCTACCAAAGGCTGCTATCGCACATTTCCCCCTCCTTGGGGCAGGGAAGTGGGGAGGGTGGATCTGTGCAGTTGTCCTACAAAACCCTTCACCATGCTGGGATGGAGGGAGTTGGTGTTTCGATGTCCAAAGAGGAAGGATGGGCATAAACTTGCTTTCAATAGTGGAATGTACTTCTCCTTGTGTGAGGCCTTCTGGTGTTGAGAAATACAGCTAGGACTTGTGCCCAGACAAGTTTCTACTTACTAATGGTTAAAATGTCCTTTGCTCTTTTAAAAATAAATAAATTCCTCCTAGTATCACCTCACTGGGTTACCAAGCCACTGCTTCTGTGGCTTAACTGAATGATACTGTAAGGGAGCTTCACAGAAGCATGGAGTTATGATGGGTCAGGGAGCTTTCCTATCAAATGGGAAAACTAGTTGCCTGCTGTAAGATGCCCATTCATTCTTTTTCCATGTCTAGATCCTTCAAATGTCCTAAGATACCAGAGTACCAACCTCTCCATACAGGGATAAGGGCAGATTGTCCAGATCTGAAGACCAGGGTGAAGTTATGTGCTCCACCATAGACTTGTGTCTGGACAAGCCATTTAGTTTTTTCATGCTTTATAGCAGTAATAACACCACTCTACCTCACAGGTGGTGTGAGGTGACATCCGTTAAAAGTAATGGTGTGCTGTACATGCTGAGTGGAAGAGCTACATAGGGACTTGGAGACAATAACTACAGTGAATTACAAATCTCTTCTTACTGTGCTCTGTTGCTTCTCCTTGGCATTGTAAAAGGTCCACTGAATAAAAAAATTTTCCAGAGATCCTGATGTCGTGTAAGTGCAGAGAAGCGTGGCGTTTCCACCAACGGTGACATTCACTGGGTATTGTGGAACTGTCACTGTAACACTGCTGATGTGGCCTGCAAGGAACAAGAAATGAAGAGATATCAATAAGGGCTGTGCACACCAAGAACCACTACTTTGGTTGGCCTAGATTCCCACCTTTCATGACAGAAACCTTGAGGAGAAACATATTGCTTCCTTCCACTATGTAGAAGATTTTTTTCCCCCCCCCGGGGGTGGTTGTAGGTGTTTTAGATATTTCCCTGGGCAAGCAAAATAAGAGTTCTCTAGAAATATCTTTCCTTCCATCTGGAGACTCCTTGTTCACTGATGAATGGTACCTTTACTCCCTCCCTACATGGTCTGTGGCCTACAGCCTGTGACCTGTGTGGCATGTGGCCCCCAGCTGCTCTGAAGTTGGACTGCCCTGCCTTATAGGAGAAGTTATTCTTTAATCCAGCTCAGCCATACGAGACCAACACAATGAACATTAAAAAATAAATATTTATAGGTGGTAAGCAATTAAAACTGGCTATTACAATTGAAAGGAACAAACAGCCATTTGAATACAATTTTTGCATGTTTTCCTATGATTCTGTCTTTGTTTCTTGCTTAGAAAACTGATGTGTTGTTGACCCAATAGATAGGATCCTATGCTTTTTATATAACTAGATCACACATGGTATCAGGCCCAAACATTATACAAGACAACTAACTATGTGAACTGTATCTATCCATCACAAAGTATTATGAAGCAAAGCACCCTTTAGTGAGTTGAAGTTTTTTTTATACTGTTCAATCCAAGCTTAAAGTTACAGCTTAATGGTGCAAATGTTCATTCTTAAAGGGCTAGAAAATATAAGGCTCTAATAGTGACCTGCGTAAGAACCAGTGAGATGAAAATGTTGTGTTGGAAACATAATGGCCTTGTTCCACATACAAGTAATAGTGGCATTGTATTGACACGAGAGGTAGTTAGCTGTGTAAGTCTGAAGTCAAGCAGAAGGCAGGGTAGATTTGTACTTCGGGTTCATGAAATCTTATGTTACATATCTTTCTGATTTAGTTACTTTATAAAGTACAAATCTACCCTGCCTTTTGCCTGATTGTATTGAAATCTCATTCTTCTTTTAGTGGAATATTTGTGCGTCCTCTCATAGACCACTACCATTAATTCACAGGCAAAGCTCCTCACTAATATCAATACAGTATTCTGCTCAAATTTTAATATCACTAAATAATACCATTAAATAATAACACCACTCAAGATGTTAGGGCTAATATATTCTCTTTGATGTTAACAATTAGAGCTGGCTGGAGGATGAATACTTACATTCGTAATAACTTTTAGCGTTTCAATATTTGTTTTTGTTCTGCACTGGAGCAAAACATCTTTCAAATGTTTTTATAAATTGCCACTATGCAGAAAATCCTAATTTTCCAGTGACAAAGGTCAAACTTTTTATTCTCGCGCTCTCTCATCAGAAATGACCCAGAAGGCCTTGGATCTCATGAGCCTTTCCATCAAATTTAGTCAAAGTTGATGCATCTCCTTAACACATTCTGGGTTTTGTGAAACAGTAGGCTTTGAAAAAAAATAATTTCACATTCTGATTAGCTCTGTGAACCATAGAGGGTCTACTTCTGCCAGTGATGTTCATCAGTGAGACTATTTATAGCCAGTGCTAGTAGGAAACTAGTTTCTACTATTTTAAATCTATAAGTGGACCTAAGCAGCCTGATCCTGAATCAGTGAAATCCAGGGGAGCTTTGCTGTGAAAGGTGCAGGTTCAAACATAAAGCTTGGCTCATACAAGTAGTCCCACTGATGAGACAAACTTGTATAAATAAAAAATGCTTGGTGTGAGAGACCTGTTGAGCCCATGGTTCACCGTTCAGCGCGCTTCATCCATTTAGATCCTCTAAGGCGTAACTATGACATCTCCCTGCTACAGACAAAGTTAATATAATTCTGAATAGAAACACAAAATGTAAGCTTGCTAACTTGATGCTGGCTGTCGCAGAGATCCATACCGATGATGGACACAGCCTTCACTTTCCTACTGAACAGCTGCTCTGTTAGCATCTCAAATCTCTGTCCAGTTTTAAAATTAGATCAAATAGTTTCACAAAACTAACATAAAGTTATGTTTGTTTCTATGATAAAAGCCATATTTAAAAGAAAAAGACGTGTTGATAAACAGCAGCAGAAGTAGCTTCTGAACATTTTTCTTTGACCTCCAGAATAAACACTGTCTTTAAGAACTTCTCCTGCAAAATGCTGAGCACTACCTGTGATGTCTGATACTTTGCAGGAAAGGAAGGGGCCTTCTGGGCTACCAGGTCCAGTAACCTGTTTTGCAGCCAGTCATTAACTGAAGAAATCCCCCAAATCATTACTTCAAACCCTCAGTCATAACTGCAAGGAACAGTATCCAAAATGCAAAGAATAGGTACCCCAGAAAACACCTTTGAGGAGACAAGGGCATTGTCAATCCTCTGCTACTGGAACAGCAGAGAAGCAGTTGGTTAATATATGCTCAGAGGATCCTAGGAAATCCTAAGAAAAGGCAAAAATCTGCCACAATCCATGCCTGTCTGACCTAGAGAAGAATTCTTTCCTGACCCCCAATTTGTCAATCAGCAGGACCCTCTAGCCCAGAGCCTCTGGGTTTTCTAAGTACTGGCAGGAGCATTACCTCCCAGTCAAAACTTTCCAGCCTTAGTGTGGCCAGTGTCCCAAAGCCTCATAGGAAGGCAAAATTTAAAAAAACCCCAGAAGCCAGAAACATTCATGGGGGGAGATGTTCTTTCCTGGCTCCAGCTGGTGTCCAAGAAAAGTCCTTTGGAGTGAGATTACCAGACACTGTCCCATGCTTTCAGTATGCGCACAAATCTATGTGGGATGGGATCTCAATCGCCGTTTCCCAGGCATATTGCCCAGAGACGACAAGGCAAGAGTAGGAACAAACCCAAATCTTGAAACACCTGGAAACTGCTAGTGCTAGCTCTTTTTCCCTTCTAGATTTATAGCAAAGCTTAAAATTACAATCGGCAAGCAAAAAAAGTTTCCTAAGATAAAATCCTGTATCAGTTAACATGCTATAATTTCACACGCTATTTTCCTTGGCTTCATAGCCACAACTTTCTTTCCATCTGGAAATACATTTCTGATATTCTACTTTGCCAACCAAGTTCAACTCTTGTTCAATCGATTCCTTTATTTTTCCTCACCTGAGAGGGCTGCTATAATTGTAAATATCTTCAGCATTGCTGCAAACATCTTGAAGTCTGGAGAGGAAAGAGACCAGATGCTGCTGGTTCCTCAGACTAAAACTCAACCAGTTTTTTTTTCAAGTGGGTTTGTGTTTTCCTTATCAGATGCATATCGAGAAGTCAACACCTTTCTCATTCTCTTCTTTATCATATATATGCTTTTCTCAAAGTAGCTGAGTAACCGTTCATTTGAAACAATTTCATGGGGCGTTGCGTGCTGAGACGTTTGTTAATAATAAACCTTAGGATTCTGCAAATTCTGTGGGCTAGGTTCTGCCATTCTCACTTTTGCCATGGTAATGCCTGGCTGCATTAATATACCCACCGATTCCTATGGGTTGATTTGTTGAGCAAGTTGAGTAAATGACAGAATCTGGCCCCTATTTCCTGTTAATTCCATCATTTGCATTTAAAAATGGGCAGTATTGAGATGATGATTGCAGATGTATGTTTGAAAAATGCAAGCATCTATTATTGGGTGGTTTCAAATAGAAATGGTATACCATGTTACAACAGTTTGAAACTTCTGCAGGAAAACAAAGGGACCCCCTTTCCCCTCTTCCCCCCACCCCTTTTTTTTAACAAATTAAATGCAAATGCTTTTGACCCATGTAGACTGACACTTGACTGGGATGGTTTAGTCTGAGATGCTCCTGCCTTAGACTAGATTAGATGGATAAGGCAACTTCCTGAGGTTTCTTCCATCTCTACTATCCTAGGATTCAATGTACTTTGCACAGTACTGATAAGAAATTTACACTGTGAATTCATTCTGCTTTACTACAAACACTAGCAGCTGCATAACTTAGGAGGAAAGCAGGGTGGTCTAGCAGAGAGGCTTTACTATCTGAAGAACTCGATTCTGTTCCTGACTCTGCAGGAATAAGAATTAATAATATAAATGTCTTAATATACCAGATAAATCCCTCATCTGAAATTCTATGTTTATTCACAAAATAGGAAGAGCACAGCCAGTAGCCCAGCTGACTGTAGGTCCATTTGTTTGGGACATGTGGCCAAAATTGTCAACTGTAGTCATAGCATTTGTGACATAGGTACTTCTCTTAGGGACTGGATTGTAACCATTGCTCACGGTTTCTCACGGGTCACCAAAGACACTCTAAACAGCCAAGAACAGTTGCCCACCAAGCAGCATGTCCTGGCTTCACATCTGCAAGTAAAAGGCTGGATATCATGTATCCATCTCGTAAACCATCCAGCTTCCTCACTGTCATTCTCTTACATAGGTGACAGAATGGGCTGTGGTCTGTCGTTCTAACCATGCGTTAGCACAAGTCGCCTTAGAAAGAGAACCAAATCTAGACAGCAACCTCTTTGGGTTCTTTTTTAACTATTTAAATGAATTGGAGGCTCAAGCTTCCTTTACAACTCAGCTTCATTCAGTGAAGAGTAAGGCTAAGACCTTTTAACAATAGGACCAGTCAGTTTGTAACAGGTGGGAGTGTTAACTCTTATCTGAAGATAATGGCGAGAGCCCAGTACCAGGAACTGCGTGTTAATAGACTGTATGACTCAAACCTATGTACACTGAAACACATTCAGCCAGGTCCACCTCTAAGTAACTCCTATTTATACACTCTACAAACAGAAGCAGTACTTGTTAAAAAAAACCAACAACCCAAAACCTGCAGGCATACCTATAGGAAAAAGCAGGCCTTCCACTCAATCCCTAGCTAAGCATTGAGATGGTCCTTCAAGGCACCATATTTCTGTCTGAAGCCAAAATAACTAAAACCCCCTAAGTAATTCCATGTTTGACTTGACTAAGATCTGCAGCACTTTAAGCCTTTTTTGGTTCTGAAACACATTAAATAAATTATTGTTCCAAGATACCAAAAGACGTATATCATAGGGGATTAAGACAAAAACGTAATTGTGTTTCAAACAAGTCCAGAAAAATAACTTCTTTGAGCCCCTGAATGCATCATTAGTTTGTCTTTCAAATGCACTTTACAATGAATTTGATAATGTGCAACCTTATTAGATGTCTAAAAAATAGTCTTATGTGCTGTTGCTGAGAGCATTTTGTGCTGTCTCAAAGTAGTCTAAGGATAATTGATGAAATCTGTTATTTTCAAAATCTCAGAATACTGATAGTCGGGAAATGGTCTGATAATTCAAGCCTTGTATGTGGGCAACACACAGATAAGTGAAATCAGATACACTTTGTTCTTTGTAGTACTTCATTATAACTTTATTCTTGTTTGTTGACTAATTCTCATTCTTGACCCACACTGTAGTATGGGCAGCAGATTGCATCTCTGCCCCAGCTCTGGACCATGTTGTCAGCACCACAAGATCCCAGCCCTGGAGCTGTGAGCCCTGCCAGCGTGGCTGGGGCTGGTCTCCAGGAAAACCCCAGCTTCATGTTATCATGGCGCTGCTGCTGCTGGGGTCTCCATGGAAACTGGCTGCAGGGATATGGGCAGGGGCTGCTGGGAAATGGAGTCTGCTGCAGGCTGGACTTTGTGCACCCCTGGGTTAGTGTGTACATGTAGCCCATCTCCTACTGAAAAGAATAAGAATTTCTCACCAGTGTGTCAATTTGCCATAGGCCATACGCTTCTAACATGGGTGGGCAAAAGACGGCCCACGGGCTGGATCCGGTCTGCCAAGGGATTTTATCTGGCCCAAAGGAGGGCAGCCTGGGCCATAGTGCATGTAACTGGTCCCGCTGCCCCTGGGTGCGCAGCAGGGATGTGGTAGCGTAGCAGCCAGACTCCACTGCATGGCAACCCCAGTGGCAGTGGCTCCTTCTGGATGCTGCTGCCAGTGTTGTGGACAGACCCAACCGCACTGCCTGGGCACCCCAGCATGTCTACCCCACATCCACCACTGGAGGCACCAGCTAGCAGGCAGGTTGGCTGTCCATGGAGACTGGCCAGGGACTCATGTGGGCAGTGTGAGCTCAGCTGGGCAAATAGGGGATGGGGCCACAGGTGAGAGGAGAGTGGTCTCTGGAAGTGGACAGGTGGATGGGGAGTGTGATGGGTGGGCAGGGCTGGGGCCAGGACCACGGGGCCAGGGCTGGGGTCAGGGCAGAGCTGTGACCTGTTCCCAACATGACAGATCATGACCAGACTGAACCAAGAGCTGGGCAGAGCAGGGGCCAAGCCAGCGCCTGTTGCCCCCCATCCCAGCACAGGCACACACAGGCAGCCCCAGTATATTGCAGCTGCAGAGCAGCGCAGCCTGGCAGCATGGGGCGGGTGGCCTAATCCAGTCATGATCTGTTGGGGCTGTCCCATGCTCCTGGGCTGCGCCACTTCGCAGCTGCGATATACTGAGGCTGCCCGCATGCATCTGTGCTGGGGTGGGGCCTGGGTCATGGGCGTGTACTCTGCCCTCCTCCCACTTTGGGTCAGTCATGATCTGTCATGCAAGGAGCAGATCACAGCTCAGCCCTGGCCCCGGCCCTGTTCCCGCCTGCCTGCCCTGCTCCCAGATGCCACTCCCTGCCCTCCTGCAGCCCCAGGAGGCTAAGCGTGCCCTGTCCATGAGTGTCCTACCACTTAGGGAGTTTTGGTGAGCTGCGGGGGGGTTGCTGACCCAACACACAACAGCTCACCAAAACTCCCCAAGTGGCCCTCCGGCCCAAATGATTGCCCACCCCTGCTGCAACAGCTAAAGAACATTCTCCTTTCTTGTACTCATAGGGGGGCCTGTGATTTTAGAACAGGATAATATGGGTACTAATCCCACTTGTTTAGATTTATAGCCCACACTGCCTGGAAAGGCTCAGATAAACTTCTGCAAGGAATTTTATAAGGCTACCATGTACAACAACGCCTGACCACTCTGAGGCTGCCGAATATCCAGCGACCAGGTGCAGAAACCAGAAGACCAAGTCAGAACACCCTGAGCTTCCTGCATTCAGCTCAAACAGTTTACATGTAGTTCAGGAGGAGTCCCAGGGCCCAAATAACATTCGTATCTAGGTGCAAATCTTTCTCTGGGTTTTTTAGCTCAGACCCATTTCTGATGATTATTTATTTCACACTTCCCTCTGTATTCAGGCACATTTATGGGCTCCCTCACGAGCCCAGGAAAAAAACCGTGCCGCACCCAAGTTTTCCTCGCCTCAGAGGTTATTATTCAAACACAAAACAAACAGGAGTTATGGGATTCGTGCCGAAGGACATCATCCTTGCGGTTTCAGTTGGAGACAGCGTTCTCCTTCATTTCCTGTTACGATGTCTTGGATGTTGTAATGGGCTTCACCCAAGACGTGACTACATTTCGGTGACGCATGATCAGTTTTCTTTTTTTATCTCTTTAGCTACCTCACATCTGATTGTGGTTTAAATCATGAAAGTTTGAACACATTTTGAGCTCTTCGAACATGAGGAGCAATATAAGTAGAAATTATTACTTCTTGTATAAGTCTACATATGCCCTTACTAGTTAAAATGCTCTGTTGGGCCAGCCCTAGCTGACAGCTGTGCCATAAAAACATAATGACTGCAGTTCCTTTAAAAAAATATAATGATTTTTTCTGGTATAGCTTGTTTTGCTCCTGGGAGAGGGGAAGGGTTTAAACAGCAGTACAGAGCACAGCTTGTCTAGTATAGTTATATCCATGTGAGGAGTGATTTATTGGTATAGTATACTATATGGGCAAAGAAGTTTTGGTGTAGACGTATCCTGAGTGAAGCCATGAAAAACTGATCATACACCAGCAAGGGACTTTTTGTTCTTTCTTCTCCAAACTATGAAGCAGCGGCAGACTGCAAACTTTCAGCCAGCTTGCTGATCAAACTGTGAACAAGCTAATAACCAAGCTCCATACCAGAGAAAATCCATCAACCTTTTCAGCAAAGAGAAATAGCAGAGTTTATACACATCTCTTGTGTTGGCAACCTCATGTCTTTAGAGAAGAAATAGAGACAACATGGCGTGATAAACTGTAAAGCAAGTATATGAAAACCTAAAAATAGAAGGCAACCAAGACAGATAAAAACCCCAAAACAAAAAGCAGACTTCCAGCAGCCCGAAGGGTTGGGATGATAAACACTGAGTTGGGAAATCAAACAAATGTCCTTCCTTCCTGCCTCATAACTGTAAAACCCAGGAGAACGGTGTGTTCTCTGTGAACGCTGCAGGTAATAGAGACTACACAAGTTGCAGAATATAGTCTTACAGACCACCCAAATGTCTAAATGATCTTTATCGCTTTAATTGTGTTAAAAGTCCGTGACTCACCATATTGGCCTTCCTACAAAGGAAAGAAAAACTTTTGCAGGCAGAAATTGTTATTCAGATTATGTCTTCACCAAAGCTCAGTGGTAAAAGAATGGAGACTAACTGTAGACTGTGACTGGGCAGAGCTGGTGAATCTTGATTTCCTTCATGCATAGAAAATGTTTGGATCAGAACAGTCGTACTAATTTTGAGACTGTGGTGGGGTTAGGGTCCAAGAACTTCAGACTGACATTCTTGCTGATATAGGAACCAACCTATTAGCACCACCAACTTTTCTGAATGAAAGAGTTTCCAGGTAAATCCCACGCAGCAGGCAACTTTTGCCCAGGAGCCCATGTCAAGCTTGAGGGAACAGCCTTTGTATGGGGTTTCACTACAGCTTTGGGGAGAGCTTCTTTCCTCCCATCCCCTGCCATTTATGAACAAATCTTAAGTCCAAAGCCATGTCTTGAGTCCATGGCTATAGGTCAAGTAATACCTATAACCAATAAAGCATTTCCTCCTATTCTCCTAGCAACCAAGTTCCTTTGTTACATTTGTTCTTGCCTGGGCTGCTGTAATGGGGCTATATAGTTGGACCACTCAGATGCAGAAGCTGGTCTGAAATGTAGCAGCCTGCTCAGTAAATGGAGTTTTGTAAAGAGAACATATAAAGCTGGATGTTTGCAATCTGAGCTGGTGTCTGAGCTTCCAGGTGGAGTTTAAGGCCTAAATGATTAGAGCCATGGTGACTTCAGGGCCAATTTTTCACCATGCCATGTTGCCATAGTAGTAATCAGTAAAAGTGTTTGAACAGCTGCTCCCTTGCTATAAAAAGTGGACAGAGGATTAGAGCGTGCTCTTGGAGAAAGTGTTTGGAATTTTTCCCCCTCTGATCCCCCAGGACCATTAACCCCCGGCACAGTGCAGAGCTAATTTTTCCTCAGGCCTGTGGGAGAGTGAGCGACTAGGCAGCACAGGGTCTTCTGCTTACTGATGAGCAGTCTATCATTGTCATCTCAGGTGATTTCATGAGCATGAACTGTAATTTTTGGAAGAGCCTTAAGTGGGCACTTGTTTTTATTAATCAAAATGGTTAGGTGGAATAGGCTGGAATGCAGCCCTGTCGAGATATGTTCTACTTGCATGTCTGGGCAGGTGAGAGTTTAACCTCCTCTTGCTGCTCATTATCCCTCTGATAACATGCTTGAACCCAGGTATTAAGGCTTTAGTTGTTTCACAGCATAGCCTTATCATTGTCATCTGGTTTTAGCTACTAAAAAATTGTTTGGCTTGAATCTAAATATCAGTCTAAAAACAGACCTCCCACTTTGATCATATCTGTTGCTATTTGCATGGGAATAGATACCCTAGTTGGGGCTTAAACACACACAATGTTTCCACTCATTAAACAAAGGTAGTTGAATGTGGCCTGATCTCATAAGAAGTAGAGCGTTCACCACAGCTCCCGCTATGGCCTGTGGAAGATTAATTTTGGCAGCATCTTGCAGTAGGTCTTCAGTACTTTGCAGGATCAGACTTGTACCTGTCAGTCAGCATTTCCCACCTCAGTCCAGACTGGAAATCTCTTTTAGTCAGAGCAATGCCTTATCCGTGGCCTCATTTTGAATTCCCAGTTGCGTGTGCAGATCCACAGCAGAATGCAGCCCTTTAGCATATAGTCCTTGTGGGTATGCAACTCCTGTTTAAGGCAGCGGGAGTTTTGTACATGCAGTGACTTCACAATCGGGCCGTAAGTGTTCCAGGTTGATTGTAAGGGTCTGTCCTTTTTTCCTCCATTTGTTTTCCTGGGCAAATATTTAAGTGGGAACTAGTAGCTGGTAACATCATCTTGTTTTTGGAAGTCCTTTTAAAATCAACAGAGCTCAAGAATGAATCAAGGCCTTAACCTTACATTCATTTGGGGGCTAAAACTCTCATTAAAACTGCTAATAGCATCAGGCACAAGGATTTTAGCTATTGTAAACTGGAGCAATGATTTTATAGGCACAATGATTTTGATATAAAAGGAAAATTCTTGTCCTCTTGGCAAACAAGCAAACATTTCAGTACTTCCTGTGCACTGTACTACCACGAGTGTTTTGGTTGGCTGGATTCACACAGTAATGATCAAATAAGCCAGTCTCCATTCCGTCAGACAGAATTACCTGACTTGTTCTGTGTGCTTGATGGCAATATCAAAGCCACAGACAAATAAGGAGTGTCAACAGAGTAATTCTCCTCTGGGTCCTGTCCTTCATTTACATTTGTGATCGATGCATATTTTTTCACTGCATACCAATTAACCCAGGTTGCTGGATCTGTTTTGTTTAACTGCACTTGACCTCTGAGGCAAAACAACATTTTGAAAAATGGTGTTTTAGAGGATTCGGGGGATAGGATGATCTATCAACTTTATTAGCAAGAAAATTCATTAAACATTGTTTTATGCAATCCACATTTAATAAATGAACACTTACTTGCAGGGCTAAGTGATGCTGCTGCTTATTTTGCCAGCATCATCTGAATTTTAAAATTAAAGATGCCCTTGAGCTTAAGAACACACACAAACTGCATTGCTTGTTTTCCACTCGGCTGCCAGCTCTTCAGCTGATGTCAAGTGGAAGGCCACTGCTGCGGTCATGAGAGCTGCACTGCTTTACACTAGCAGTGTTGGAATTTAGTTGCATCAGCCATAAAATTAAATTCAAGTTCATATCAAATCACAGCTCCCATGTGTATCCATTCTACTGCATTGCAGTCTATTGCCAAATGCTACATAAGAAGGTGTCTCAGTAAGTCCTTAATCCTCTTGCACAACAGGTGTTTTACTTTTCCATGATCAGTCTGATCCAAACTTCATGGCTATTCCCTGTCTACAAAGGGATAGGGTAACCTCTGGATCTGCATACTGTGAGCTTCATTCTACTCTCTCTCACTGGTTTTACTACAGTATAACCCCATTCACTCCCAGTTGCAGTCAAATAATCAGGAAGAGAATCAAGTACTTTGGAAACATGTATTCCAGCCTTTGAACACTGTAGCCAAGCCATGCTTTTGTATGTCTAAATCCAGGAGAAATGCATTGCTCCTCATATATCTTCCTTAAAAACCATAGTATAATGTCATCTCTTCCCTCCTAGTTTCGGGTTCTGACCTTGCTTGCATCCTGAGACAGGACTCTGCCTCCCTCTCCTGGTAGACATTGATAGTTCTATGTCTTCTAATGTATTGTATTGCTGTTGCGCCCAGGCCTCGTACGCTGCCTGTGTCCCGATTGCTTCGTACCGGCTGTTAAAAAAAGGTCTGGGTACTTCACTCCCAGAAACATCTTTGCTAAACTCAGGGGAATTGAGAGAGAATCAGCAAAAAGACCTAAGGATACAAAAGGACAGATATACAAAGGATGGCTGAGAGCTAAATATACATATACATATTATTAGACCAACAAAATAGTAGCAAAAAATGTCTTTACATTTATCCCTAAAACTTGGAAGATATCATATTTAGCCATTTGGAAATGTAAACTTCATTGCTACCAAGAAAGAAGAAAATTTCACCTCCCTCTCTGACATTGGACACCTCCAGGGAAGAAGCCCGCTTAATTTGCACATCACAGAGCAACCCTCTCACAAAAGGACTCCGAGGTACCCAGGGGAATAAAACTTCCATCCTCTACCTCCCCTGTGCAAAATGAAGTTTCCTTTCTACCTAGATGTAACAGAAAAGGAGAACTATGAGAAGGATGAAAACTATCTATAAATCCATGAAGGTTATATGCCAAAGAAGGAGATAAATGAATTACAAGTTATCAACTAGGAGGAATGGGATGGAATTGAGAAAGGCATATTCAGGCTGAATATCAGGAAAACTTTCTGACTGTGGCATATAACAAGACATAAAATGTTTCCTAGGGAAATTCTGGGAACACCTAAACTTGGTCTGTTAAAAAAAGCCACTAGACAATGTGTTCTAGAGGAGATGATCTAATAGAGCTTCTCTATATCTAAATCCTGTCATTCTTATTTTAAATTTTCTTTCTATTTGTTACAACTTTGTAGCAGGGACAAACATCACCCTAAAGCAGACTGAGTTTAACGTAAAATTCAACTTAATTTTTGTCATGTCTTTGAGGTGCTTATGACAGACAGCTTATGTTTCTTATCCATCAACTATGACTTAAATATCTCTCTTCTGCAATACTGATTCAAATTCTTTGAGAGCACATCTAAGTTTTATTATCCTTTGATGAATGGGCATGGAGCCGGCTTGCAAATTTCAAAGCAGTAATGGAAAATGAAACCGTCAGTAGCCCATCTGTCATGAAAACAGCTGAAAAGACAATAAATCACCATGATATCAGCTGGCAAGTCCATAAATCATAATGATAGGTTGGGTATAACCTTCAAAATACAGATGTCTGGTCATGTTGTACAAAGCAATTTGATTGAAATGGGTCAATAAACACAGCGATGCCGTCTGCATTGGCACATGAACATTATTATCATCCCTCTGCCCAGAGGTAGCAGGTTATGGGGTCTTGTCAGGACAATTTCTCTTTGGAGGAGAAATCAGTGATCCATAATCTGGATAGTGCCTTAATTGTATCTTGTTCTATATATCTTGTTTTTGACAAGGTGAACAAACATCACTCTGGTAAATCCCACTTTCAGCAATCTTGCCCTGTCAATACCTGCTTCCATACTGTGCTACAAAAATTCTTCATCTCTTCATCAACTGATTAAAAACAAGAGATTAAGGTGGAGAACAAGCACTTGTACTATTTACAACAGCTCTCAGAAATGAATCTCCATCGCAAAACGACCAAAATGCAGCACTTACTCAAAAACTCAGTAGTGCTCAGATCCGGAAGAAAAGGACTTGTAAATCTCTATATAAAAGCACCACTGGCTGACTTACACTATAGCATTATGTAAATAAAAACCTTTAATATGCTGATAATTGTCCAAACCTTCAACCAAACATCACTACAAACTAATTGAGCAGCTTGAAATCTGATTCACAAACATATTTCATTTGCTTGACTGGTGTGGTTCGTGATGAGGGCAAAGTAATCTATCTTTTGTCCTTGCCATGAATTGCAGATTGAGAATGTTCACAGGTGGCATCTTTCTGTGCAGAATCAATTTTGCTCTCTGTCCTGATTCTCCTATAGACAGCTCTATTTTCATTCACTTATCCCAATTAAAACTAGCTCTATTAAAAATAATATTTTGTACTTTGAGATATTTATGGCAATGCCCTGTCTCACTATGGGTCTATAAAATATATAGCATACTACTGGTCCTGTGTAACAGGGGGCCCCTAACCTCTGTTACTTGCAGAGAGAGACAACAGGGCTTCTGAGGCCTGCTGCTTGCTAGAGAAAGAGCCAGCAGGGCAAGTGCAGCTTGCAGGGAGGCTAGCTGAAAAGGCAGCAGGTGCAAGTAGCAGAGTTAAAGGGCTACAGGGCCTGAGCCTGTAAACTACAGGCAGCAGAAGGCTAGATAGCCGATTTAAATAATTAACAGTGCCTGGGCCTTGTTGCAAGGTAGTCAGAAAGCAGGTAAAAAAGGGGCTGCATAGGCCTGATCCTAAGGTAGCAGCTTATTTTGGCCCTGATCCCCAGAAAGGAAGGTACTCTGCTGAGAATCACACAGGGCACTAAGTTTGTTTCTTACAAGTAGTTTAATGTTGGTTGTTTTACAACCCTTAGGTTCAGGAGTGGTTTAAGGAGAGAAGGGGCCACAGGGGATGCCAGAGAGGCACTCTGTAGTTGGAGTGGTAGCAAAGTAGGACCAGGGGGATCTTCTGGTGCAAGGTAAGACTGCCGGCAGGGCCTGATGCAGCGAGAGAAAGAGAGAGAGAGAGAAAGATTGGGGAAAGTGAGTTGGCTGAGCAAAAGGAAAATGTGACACCATGCTCAGGCAACTGGACTAAAAGATCAGACCAGACTATGGCAGCCTGGTGGTGAGCAGGACAGAGTGGAGGACCCCAAGGCTTGCTCTGGTTTCTGAGGGCAGCCTCCCAAATTTTTAGTAACATCAAGGCATGGCAGGAGAGGACAGGGTGGGTACCCTGGCAAGCCAAAGCAGATGGCAGAATGAATATGGCCTGCAGGGAATGCCATGGCCACCATCAGGGGCAGGATCCTGTTACTTCCTATACATCTGGCAACACGTTATATCTCCTTGAAAGCATCTTAAAAGCCTTATATCTGGGGTTGTCAACTGGGGGTATGTGTACCCCTGGGGGTACTTGAGAAGGTACTAGGGGGTACACCCAGGTGGGTGGGGCATGGAGCACCACCACCCACCACCCCACGCTGCTGCACAGGCGTCATCCACCCAGCTGGATGCGGGGGGTGGGGGAAGCTTGCACACAGTGGCCGCTGCTGCTCCACATTCAGCCATGCACTCCCCCCCACCCCCCCCAGCTCTACGTCTGGCATTGCCCCATGTGCCAGGGCCGGGGGCTGCTGGTGCAGCACAGCGCAGCCCCCTCGCGGGTTGCGTGCATCCCACATGACCAGGCAAGTGGTGGGTGCACACGGTGCTGTGTGCAGGCAGCCAGGGGCCATGAGTGCCAGCTGCTCATGGTGGGAGTGGAGGGGACGGAAGAGGCCCAGTCCCTTGTTCCATGAACTCAGCTCATTCATTCCACCTGGAGAGCAGTGCTAGAAGAAGCAGCCACCGCGGCTGCCCCACGCTCGCCATCTCTCTCCCCTGCTGCGTCTTGCCACTAGCCACCCCCTCCCCAGGGTTACACTTATTAAAAAGGGGGCCACCGGGGGTACACTTATTAAAAAAGGTTGAAATTAATGAGTTAAGCCTCATAAAAGACTTGCAAAGTAGGCACATGAGTGGAGGAATATTTCAATCCCTGCTTCTTTTTCAGAGAACAGATGAGAATCTGGACCTTGCTGTCTACTAGTAATGGGTCTAACAAATATTGAATCCCTCTGTCCAGCTCTTCCCTCTTTAACTGTGCCTGCGATGTCATGAAGCGGGGATGTTGACGATACGTACGGCTCATGGGCTGGATTCAGAGCCACATGCAGGCCAGTCTGGGACCCTCTGCACATATCAGATCCAGCACCTGCTTCAGCTAGTCTGGGACCCACCCTGCACACAGCATCCAACCTTTTTTAAGGAAAGCTTTTTGTGTCCCAAGTCAAATCAGCAAAATCAGTTCCAAATCCATGCCAGTCATTCAAGAACCATATTTGGCCCTGCTACCGGCAAGCATCCTCCACTTCTGCCTGGGGCTTCAGATACTTACAAATCCTTTGGCAGGATACCCCCGAGTTTTGCTTGCCCTTAGCCATATGGCTGCAGGAGCTAGGGAGGAGTCTCCCATTCCCATGAAGTCCGTGTATAGCTGAGATCTTCCCACTGGAAGTGAACGTGGGAGGCTAACTATGCATTACCTCGATCAAGGTACTACCCCCTGCCACGTTCATGGTTTTCCCCAGCCAGTAGGAAAGCCACCTTGGTGGCTGTGGTATTTCCCTTACCCAACCAACTTGCACCAGCTGGAGCAGGCACCATGCGTGGTTTGCATCCTAGTTCAGCCAGAGTGGGTGCAATGTGTGGCGCAATCCCTGATGAGCTGGAGTGAGTGCTTGGGTGCTGGATCTGGCATGTGGGAGGGAGGGTGGGGCAGGGGTGGTCCATGGGCCAGATTCAGCCTACAGGGCTGTCCTGCAGCCTGTTCATCCAGCCTGTGGACCAGTCCCAGGCCATTCATCTAGCACATGGGGCCAAGTGATTTTGACACTGCTGTCTTGAAATATCTGAGTACTCATGCACATTGAACACACAAGTCATTGTCACTGTATCTTCATGAGAACATAGTAGAGCCAACAGAGCAGGAACACAAAGCAGATAGGACATAACTTTTGAAGCAGACAGTTCAAAGGTTTATTTGCCAGGATATCTTTTATTAGACCAACTCAATAGTAGCAAAAAAAAGTCTGTCTTTGCAAGCTTTCGGGTACATACACCCAAATGAAAATGAGTATGGTGTTGCATGGACATTGGACAGCCTGTTGTTCCATGCACATTATGTATCTTAGGACATCTGGTAAGTCTAAATCATTAACAAACTTAACTGGGAGGAAATACATAATCAAAGATGCTATTCAGAGTTTTATTAATCATTCATATCTAATGGCATGATTGGCAGGCTGGCATTAACATGCTACAGTAGAAGCTTCTAAGTTTTAACTACTGATGCATGCTTTAGAAGAACATGTTTCAAGGAAGATAAAAATCCCTCTGAGATGGGTCAGATACTTAGTCGGTGTTGATTTGAAAAGAACTGGACCTACATTGGATCTGAAGATTTGGATGATAATGGGCAGGATTTCATCCAGCTGATGTCAGTGGAAGTTTTATCCATCGTGTTTAGTTTCCAAACACAAAACTATGGCAACACACTTTTTTATTCCAGGTGGTTAGGGTAAGCCAGGGGTGGGTAAAATGCGGCCTGGGGTCTGAATGTGGCCCACCAGGCCATTCTATCCAGCCCGCAGGGACCCTAAAAAATTTAGAAAATTAATATTTATCTGCCTCTGGCTGCCTATCATGCGGCCCTCGATGGCTTGCCAAAACTCAGTAAGCAGCCCTCTGCCCAAAATAATTGCCCGCCCCTGGGGTAAGCATTGCTTTTTTGCCTAATTAACAAAATGTGAAAGCAGCAAAAAAGAAAATATTTGTTTTTTATGCTAACTTGACTTCCACTGAAGTCAATGGGAAGTCTCTCATTGAATCCCATGGAAAGAGGATTGATTCCTCTTTGTGGTTAATTCTGATAAGATTTGTACTGAACCACTTGGCTTACCTAAAGTACACAGAGTTACTGCTAGAAATCTTCTTGTCAATCAAGACAGTCCAACCCATTGGACTGGATAGACAGTAACAGGACAGACAGACTGAACTTAAATGAAAATGTACATGTGGGGCTGGGGTGCTCAAACATGCATGATTGCTTTTCCTGGCCACCATTTTGCATAATGCCACTTGCTTGGATTTGATATTAGGACTAAAGAAATCTGGTGTTTCACTTGCATATTTAATCATAAAAATATTTTTACCCGACACCTCCAAGTGGAAGTGTTCCAAAGTCTTTACACACAACTCATATATACAACTCGTTACCTTTCTGAGTGGTTCCAAGGGGTAAAATGAGACATGGAGAGGCAAATTTACCACTGTTTTCACTGGACTTAAACCAGTACTGAATTTAAATGAGAGAGTTTTAAATGACTTGCCTAAGGTCACAGTAAATTAGAAGCAGAGACTGATATTCTGACTCCAAGTTCTTTATTGTAATTCTAAACGATATGGTCTTTAACTCTGCATTACCAAAGTATTTTCACTCTAAAGGCTGCCACAAAGCCTGGACTCCTACAACTCAGAAATAGTAGCAGTCTGCTTGCTTCCATCTCTCTTCCTCTCAACTCCCCTCTGCTTCCCTGATGGATGCACTTGTTGCCCTGGAGGACCACCTCTGCAAATAATGAGCTTTCCCTGATGTCTGATTGCAGCTCCTAGACAGGACGTCCTCCATCCCCTCCCCCCTCCCCCCCCGACCAACATTGCCTATTGCTCCAGCCATGGACCATGATGAGAGTGACAGCACCAGTACCCTGCTGTCCCTCCCAATGCCCAGCAAGAACAGTGCTTGGATTTTTTTTGAGACCCTGTCTGGGGAGGCACTGTACATGTGAATGGGCAACATGCATCATACCCATATCCTTGCCACCTGCCCTGGCATGACTTGGAGGTAGTGCCTAGTAGCAGCAGCACCAGAGCAAGCCTTCCCAGCCTGGCGCACTCTATACAAGCTATTCATTGCTAAGAGAATTGACAACCTTTTTTGGTGGCCGCTGCATGAGACCCTCACAATGGGCGCTTTTGTCTATCATCTAGACCTGGTGGCATGGACAGCCTGTCCTCTCTGTGAGGAAAAGATGGAGGTGACTCTTCCAGGCCTTCCAGAACTGCCCCTGGCTGCAGCCGTTCTTTGCTGCCCTCATTGTCATCTTTGGTACATTGGACTTGGACTTCTCTGAGACTCCGTAAATCTTCTCTATCCTGTACTGAGCAGCCAAGCCGGAGCATGATCTGCCTGGCCAATTTCCTGCTGGGCCAGGTTAAGATGGAGATTCTGAAAAGCTGCAGGGACCAACTTGCAGGGGCCAGGTCCAGCAACAACATCCAAATCCTCCACTTCTTGGTCTGAACATTTGAATCCGAACACTTCACCTTGCAACAACATGCTTCAAGCTGGAAGGTGGACACCTAGTCCTAGCCCTATCACTGTGGAGAGAAATGCACCAGATCCGTCTCCAGCCCATGATGACTCCCCCCTCCCTGACAGCCGCAGCTGCACCACAGTCACACAGACCAGCTGGAAGCCTGCATGGCAGGCACAGCAATGGTTGACAATCCCAGCTAGGGAAATTTCTCCAGCTGCGGGCAATCAGGAGCCTGGCTGCCTGGACAGAGAGGAAGGGCCTGCTCCCCATAGGTGCAAGGAGCTAAGAGCAGTTGTACTGGGCTAGCTGAGGTAGAAGGCGGCAGGTAGGCTTCCTCTTACTTGGCAAGAGTCCTGCAGCCAGCCCATACCCAGACCTGGGCTGGTGGGGGTGCACCGGACCCACCACAAGGAGAGGGAGCTGCAGGGACCATAAACAAGAGCACAGATAAGTGCAACCTTTTTCATTGACCTTTAATTGATTTGTTTGATATTCACGGACCATGGGCAGGGAGCCCAGGGCCCTGGGGGAAAGCCTGTGGTTCCAGTGGCTCACCTTAGGCCGGCTATCTCGGGAAGCCAAGGTCCAGATCAGTGGATCTCCATCCAACCCTCTGCAGCTAAAGTAAAAAGGGCCAGGGCTAGTGGACTGCCTGACCCAACACACCTAGCAGCACCCCTCAGAGGCCTTGGCTGCCTCAGTGGTTCACTCTGCAATGAATGGTATTCAGGGTGAGATGGTGTTTTTGTTGCAGACAAGTGTTTCATGCTCAGCCCCTGGGAGAGCTTTGCATTTCTGCACTTTTACCTTTTTTTTAAAATATTTTTTATAATAAAAGTTTAAAAAAATGAAAAATAAAAGTCTCTGTCTAAATGGTAGTGTAAGGGTGATGTAGCCATGATGGTCTAGAAATGATGAGAGATGTGGTTTTCTAAGGGTGATATTTTTTATTGGATCAACTGAATAGTTGGGATAGAATCAGACAAGCTTTTGAATGCAAGACATTCTTCATCAGGTTTGAAAGCTTATCTAATTCTATCCCAGCTATGCAGTTGGTTCGATAAATGATATCACCCTAAGAAATCCTTGTTTCTCTAAGTTGTGAGACTCTGAAGTGATAGCATTTTTTTCTCTCTCCTTTTTTTGTCTGCTATTGTACTTGCCATATCTTGATGGCACAAATTATCTTTTTACATGTGACACAGCTATGAGAGAAATCCTGCACCAGCAGTACCAGCCAGATAGAGTTCATTGCATCTCCCAATTCTAGGCCAGTAGTCCCTCAACTGTGGTCTGTAGATCACTGGTGCTCCATGCAGCCATGGTAAGTGTCTACATCTCATCTGTGGATTGCACTTCCCTCATTCCTGTTAAAATGATAAGGGTGTATGGTGGTTAAGGGGAAGAAAGGTACCTGGCAGAGGTCCATTGGTCCAAGTTGTTACTGATTTACTACAAATTGTTTTATTGACATGAATGCAGCATGTTTCCTTTTTATATAGCTGTGAATATTTGTATTATCCATAGAAGTCTCTAATCCTTGCTTGAATCTGCTAAGCATTGTGTTCTGCATTATTGCATCTTAAAGCTATCACAATAATCTTCTAAGAATTGCTTTACATGGGAACTTTGGCTTAGGAAAGGAGGAACTCTGAGTGCACATGCCAAACCCTGTCTAATAGTCATGAATATTGTAAGTAATCTTAATTGTGGTATGAAAGAAGGATGATGTTCCTGTGTTCTTTGAAGGCACACCAAGATGTTTCTGACAGTGAGTACTGTAATTTCTGCCTGTGAGGTATTGCTGTTTTAAACAAACTGAATTAACAGTGAATGCCTATCTATAAAGG
>NW_005842642.1:668391-678461 GCF_000455745.1 Alligator sinensis
GAAGTGCGCAGAGCATGTATAAAAGAAGGAGGGAATGAACAGAATGTGCACTGGGCACCAGACTGGCTTCAGGAGCTCTACACTGCAATCTCTCATTTCCTTTCACAGCTACAAAACAAAAAGCTTTGCCAATTGTTGTTTTTTTCGAAAGCCAGATTCTAGTCCATGTTGTGGGATGCCTGCATTATTGGAAGCACCGGTAGCTGATTTTTTTGTAAGGTATGTTATGCAACAGGCATTATACGTCTGATAATAAAAGATGCCCACAAAAAAGAGCAGTGTAGATGTGGAAATGCAGTATTTGCCTGCATTTTGCTGGAATTTTGAACTTAGTAGTTGATTAATGTTTGCATAACACAAGAATGGGACTGCTATAGTACAGTGAGGGCAGTATGTGGCCAGTATGGCATTGGAATTGCTAGATGTAACTCAGATATAAACTTGTAGGTATTTCCTTTAATAACATTATTCCATACAAATCCTCATATAATGTTGTTGTAAAAGCAGTTTAAAACTCATGGGCATCTGTTCTACGGAGGTTTTCTGCATGTCAGGGTCAAGCAATTTTGCAGAATGGTAGGTTAACTTGTGCTACTTGTTTTTTCTGTAATAGATATAAAAATGAGTTCCTTAAAACCCATGTGACTTCTCTGAGTCTAATTCAAGACTGGACAAAATGCAGCCCTCAGGCTGCATCCGGCCCACCAACGTATCTTATCTGGCCCATGGCAGATCCCTCAGCCCCACCTGGCTCAGATACAGGGGCAGCCTGGGCCAGGCATGCAGTGGAGCTGAAGTGGCATGGCAGCCAGATTCTATTTCCTGGTGGGGGTGCACTGATAGAGATTTTGGGGGCTGATACAGATAGCCGATTTTTAAGGGGGCATATCAGCTGATACGGATCCGATTTCCGATACAGCTGCATCCAGCTGGTAAGTCTGTTGTGGTGAAAGGGGAGGGGGGAGGGAAGGAGTGTGGTGGGGGCAGATCAACACCCCTCACAGTGGCGGAGGGAGCTGGGCTGGGGCTGCGGTAGGTGCTGCCCAGCCGGGGCAAAGCGGGATGGAGCCATGGCTCATCCGGGGGGGAGGGCAGATTTGCACTGGGCAGGCCAGGCAGGCTGCAGCGCTGCACTGCGCTTGGGGCAGTTGACAGCGGTGCTGGGCTATGGGGGTGGGGCTGCAGCCACCCCAAATTTCACTGTAGGCCCCTGTCGCTCTCTCCCAGCGCTGCTGCCCACCCCAAGCACAACGCAGTGTGGCCCCCAGCCCGCAGCTGCAGCCCACCCAGCGCAGATCCAGGGGCACATCCCCTCCACAACCCTGCCGCGTGCCCTCCTGGATGAGCAGCGGGAGCCACCAGACAAGCCATTGGATGAGCTGTGCGCAGTGGTGGGAGCTGCCCCCACTTCCTGCATTCCCTTGACAAGCCATGGCTCTGCCCCACTCCCTCCCTCACCTCAGGGGTATTGATCTGCCTCCCCCCTCCCCTTTCACCACAACAGACTTACCAGCTGCTTGCAGCTCTCCACACGGCCTGCATGCTGCGCTGCAGCTGTGTGCGCACACAGGCATTTCTTGGCCACCTCAGGCTGATTTCCGATATAATCAGTTTTCTTATATCTGGCCCTGACCTCGCCTGCCTTTCCCACTTTGCCTCTCCCTGTCCAGTTGTCCCACTCCCAGATGCTGCTATGTGCCTGCCCATGGCCCCATTCCATCCACGGAGCCGAGCGTGCCCTGCCTGCAGAGATCCTACCACTTAAGGAGTTTTGGTGAGCTGTTGTGGCGGCAGGGAGGGGTGCTGACCAGGCCCATAACAGCTCACCAAAACTCCCTCAGTGGCCCCCTGGTCCAAGTAATTGCCTATCCCTTGTCTAATGTCTGAGTCCTTTCTCAGCTGAATAGTGCTCTTGACTGCTTGCATAAGTCACGGGGCCAAATGACACATTGGGCTACTGTCACCAGTTTCTGTAGCCAGCAGTACAGAAGGATCTGATGTGTTTAGCATAACATCAAATGCCTTTGACTCAGCTTGAAGAACCAGGTATCTATTAACAGCTGGGTGGACAGAAGAAGGGGACAGCCTTCTGCACAAGTCAAGAAGAGGGCTCATGTTTGCAACTCTGGAGTCATAGCCAAATGCCTTAACTTTCTGCCTTTTGCCCCACATCCATCTCAGCTTTATGCATTAGGACCTTGTCCTAAAAACCACTTACAGAATCAAGAGTCACATTACTAGATGTGTTTTCTTTGGGTTTAGGGGAGTACTATGTGTTTCTATGCACTGTTGGTGATTTGTAAACTCTGACTTGGAACACCTGATTTATAGTTTTCTCAAAGGGCTTTGACAGCTTTTTCTGCAGCATGAGCCAATTTCTGTTTTCAAAGTCTTGTTAAGGCTCTTTCAGTGCTAACTGTACTGGGCAAGATATTATCAGGAATCTTTCATGCCTGCCACTGCCAAGTGGCTTAGATTTATATCCGAGTATGAAAAGGACCCAGAACCACAGCTGTGAATTAACTGAATGTTTCAGCAGTAAAAATAATCAAAGATCCACAAAGCCAAATGAAATAATGCCAGATCCTCAACCTGATTTAAATTTGCTCCATTGGATGTAATCAAAGTACTCTGCTTTATACTAGCCAAAAATGCAACATTTGTGCTGTTTTCCTTCATTAACCAAGCGAGAAATGCATTAGGGCTGTGCAAAGTTTCAGTAGCGGATTCGATTCAGAGGAGATTTGGCTTGATTTGGTAGCTGAATCTCCGAATCAGGAGACCAATTAAAAGGTCCGAATTGAATCGGAAGCCTCCGAATAGATTTGGAGATTTGGCCATGGACCAAATAGGCAGCAGTTTTCACCACGCTGGACACAACTGCCTCTAGGTAGTAAGTCTGTTGTGGTGGGCGGAGGGGGGAGGGAAGGGGTGTGCGGGGGCCTACAGCAAGGGAGGGATTGGGGCTGGAACAAGCTGCCGAGCCAGGGCAGGAGGGTGCCAGTCACTGCATGCCACCGTGTGCCGCCAGTCTGAGAGGGCATGGGAGTGGGTGTGTACCCCTGGATCTGCACAGGACAGCCTGGGCCAGGCTGTACTCTGGGAGGCTAGCCCCAGCCGCCTGCTGTCGGACTGTGCTCCGCAGGGCAGGTGGAGCTAGGGCTTTGGTCTGGATAGCTAGCCCCAGCTGCAGCCCTGACTCCACCTGCCCTGCACAGCACAGTGGAGTTTGGGGAGGGGGGGTGAGGGAGGGTGTCTGCAGCCACCCTAAAATTCCCTGTAGCTCCTGCTTCCAGCCCCTCCCCAATCTAGGCCCATGTTCCCGCCACCATGCCCTGCTGCTGCTTGCCCAGCTGGGGCGAAGCCACAGCTTTTCCAGGAGGTGTGGGGAGGCTGGATGAGTGGCAGGAGGGCATAGCCCCTGCTCCCAGCACTTTCCACCACCCATCCGGAGCACAGCCTGGCCCAGCCTGTCCCACGCAGATCCAGGGGCACATGCCTGCTCCCTTGCCCTCCCGGACCGGCAGTGCGCAGCGGTGGGAGTCCCCCTCCCTCACCCCAGCTGGGCAGCTTGTCCCAGCCCCAAGAAGCCACAGCTTTTCCAGGAGGTGTGGGGAGGCTGGATGAGTGGCAGGAGGGCATAGCCCCTGCTCCCAGCACTTTCCACCACCCATCCGGAGCACAGCCTGGCCCAGCCTGTCCCACGCAGATCCAGGGGCACATGCCTGCTCCCTTGCCCTCCCGGACCGGCAGTGCGCAGCGGTGGGAGTCCCCCTCCCTCACCCCAGCTGGGCAGCTTGTCCCAGCCCCAATCACTCCCTCACTGTGGGGGCATTGATCTGCCCCACACCGCTTCCCTCCCCCTCCACCCACCACAACAGACTTACCAGCTGGAGGCAGCTGTGTCCAGTGTGGTGAGCAACGCTGCCTGCTTAGTCTACGGCCAAACCTCTGAATTGGCACCGAATTTTCGGATCCGAATTGAATCTGGACACGTGATTCGAATCACCGAATTGAATTGCTGTCCCTCCAAATCGGCTGAATCCAAAGCGAATACTTGCGGCTTTGCACAGGCCTAAAATGCATACAACCAAATTTTGAATGATCTATTTTAAGGGATTCATCTTTACTGTGCTCCTGTTCCATAACAGATTCATAGTTCCTGAAGACATTGTTTGAATTATTCACAGCTTTATCGCATTATAGTTTTCAACAGCCGGTTATATTTATGACTCTTCCTTTTATATGCTTGTGTTGATGGATGGGAGGTTTGCATTGTTTCTTCACCTTGGCATGCTGTACACTGTTCTAAGGAAGTCACCACCAAGTCAAGTGTTCTGATGAAGTCACCAACTTGAGAGCCAGTTTATATTCAACATGGTGAAGAGCCTCTTGCATTGACAATATGGTAGGAAGTAAATGTCATCTAAAAGTACTGTGTTTCTTTTGTGATGCTCCCATTATTTTTAGCAATGAAGCTATGCAGCAAATGTAGCCTGAGAGAAAAGCTGTAGAGCCATGTGGCCCAGTTGAAAATGATGATGAAATTGCTGCAGAGGATTTTGTCGTGCTTCCACATTCAGGTTCCTGTACTGCCAAGTTGAGTTCAGTACGAATGGTGAAAACATTAGTCATGCTGCTGTATACTTTTCAGCTACCTTTTGGCAGCCTTCCTGAGCTCTGAAAGTCACAGCTAAAAATACTAAAACCAGTCTGGTCTAAATCAGAATGTCATTTAAGAAAAGGCTGTCGACCAAAGAAAGGTCTAGCAGCACCAGGGGAAGGCGAGCAGGATCCAATTCCAAATCCTTCACATTAATCACTGTTAAATCATGCAGGTTTCAAGGGAATTGTCTTGCACATTGAAACACAGTGGGGCAAACTCTAGTATCCCCTGGGAGAGGGGCTGTTGGTGGCCCATAGATCTCTGGCCAAGTATAACAGCCCCTAGGAAGTGTTAGAAACTTGAATAACTTTTAAGAACAGCACTGAGGGTGGTCTGAGTTTTACTGCATGCTTAACCAGCCCCTTTTTGCTCTGGAAATCAGGGAAGCTAATTTACACTCCCCTCTTTTCCTCTGCATTGAGCAGAAGAGCTGTGCTTTAAAGCTTAATTAGCTAGAAGAGGAAATAAATACCAGGGTTAGAGACAGGGATCCATTATGGACAAAGCCATCTTCATTCCCCAAGCATTCAAATTGAAGGGCATTGGGCAAGAGCATCCCTACTGATTATAAACTGTCAGGGCTGGACCTTAAGAAGGTAGAGAAGACTTTGGGTTGATCAGTACTGATGATGAATGATTCCAGGGAGTTACAGGCAACCAGCAACTCTCAGGAGACTTGTAGCATCTTACATTGTCCAAACTTCAGAGAAGTTTAAACACAGATGAGCCCATCCCACCCTCTGCTCTCCTTGTTTGTCATTATATTATTTTAATGTAACTGATGCTTGTTCTTTTTGTTAAGGCAATCAAAGGTAAAAAAAATGAGATTCACATAGTTTCTGGAAGTAGTTGGCTTCAGTAATAAAATGTATATCTTGGCTGATTCTCCAGACTGCTGCAAAGTTCCCTCTGTCTATTTGAATTTAGTCTTTATCTAAATCAACTTGTCTTCTGCCACTGAAAATGAGTATTCTTAGCAGCAGTCCTGAAATAAAAATGGTATTACCTTAACTGCAATGCCCTCTCCCTTTTAATAAAGAAGAATTTATTTCCCTCCACTACTGAATTGCAATTTGTCCTGGCATCTGAAGTTTTATAGATGCTAACATTTTCAAAGCCTATGCTTGCTGCAGGGTCACTACAAAGTATTTTACTTCCATTATCAGAAGGAAGATTATAATGGTCCTGAACTTAAGATAAATAGCCAACAGCTTGAAAGTAGTGGCTGTAAATTTAAGGAACTCCATTTTTCCCTGTTGAGCCTGATCATTAAAATTATTTCTGCAGTGAAAGTAGGCAATTTTTACTTATTAATTTGTTACTGAAACTCACAAATGGGCTCTGAATTTGTACAAGTGGCTGCCTCAATACTAAGGGATTAAATAATAGAGTCTTCCAAGCCACGTTATAATGATAATATAGGAACCTCTAATAAGGTACTTTCTACTATGGATGTCAAAATACATAAGCCTTACACTTATCGTCTCCCTTCTACAGTCAGGTTAACTAACTTACCTGATAACACATGGCAAGTTAAGCACAGGTTAACCCATGCCAATGCTACTGCTGATACACAGACCAATACTGCTGCTGCTCCATTTTATGCTGCATTTAAATCGAGAAGCTAAAGATGATCAGAATACTGAGGTGTACTCTCCCTCATGCTATCACCAAGAATTCATTAATAGTGCACCCTGCTTAGTAAGCAACCATTGATCCTCTGGATCATGGTGTACACAAGAGGTCTAGGTACCAAGATCTTCAGTGCATACCCTAGGCACAAGTATGGAGGAGTGGATGTTGCCCAGGACCTACCATCCCCCCTTTAGATCACAGAGACAGAATCCAAAGGCCAGACTGAGTCCAGACGTTCAGTGCCTCGATGGTTGTAGCTTCGGCTAGAGAGCAACAGATAAGAACTGCTGCAAACTGCCTAACACCTCAGGGAGGGTGTGTTTCTGTTAGGATGATGTTCCTTAGCCTTTCTCCAACCAAGGAGTACCCACAAGGCAGTAGGGACTAGGGTTTTGAGGCACCCTATACTCACCTTACTTTGGGGGTTGCAACCTCGTGGCATTTTATTGGAGCTACCCCACCCCAAGTAGCCCCGCCACGTCACCACCAAACCCTCCAGTTGGTGCAGTTTATGGTCATACCCAGGACCCTGCACTCTGCTTATTGATCTGACAAAGGGAATGCACTTTGTCAACTAGCTTCTCAGCTGGCCACAACTGACTTGCTTAATTGAATCTGAGGTGTGATGCTGATTTAGAACTGGAAATCCGACTGACAGAATTCAGACATGGAGAAAACATCCTACACAAATGTTAGGATGCCATACAGTTTTGTATTCTGAGCTTTTAAAAAGTAATTTCTTTGCTGCTTCTGGAGGCTTGGACTTTAAGGCATGTGTATACTGCTCTGGAAATGTCAGTGCTTTATTGACCCACTGCGAGGCGTGTTGGGTAGTGACTGGAACACAAGTGGGATTCGGGTGTTCTGCCGTGACTTGCTGTGGGTGCGTTTACATCACTTTCACAGCACGCCAGAGAGCATCGCTGAGAAGCATGTCCTGCCCACCCAGCCTTGCTCCATACATGCCAGACAGAAACCGGGCAGTGAATCTGTGGTCATTGTGTCCTGCCTCCTTGCTGTCACTCTCCAGTTCTTTTGGCACCTTCTGGATCATATTGGGAGGAACTCACCACTCTACCAGCAATACCATGTTTTTTGCCTTAGTTGATTGTATCTAGTATCTCTCACCTGTATCTCTCTCTGGTTAATCATATGCATCTTTAACTTTAAGATACTGTATTAACATAGAAGAGGCAGTATGCTGATTGCTAGGGGCAGGGACAAAATAGCAATAGGACATTGGGCCTAGCCAAGATACCACCTCCACTGGATTTTTTAAAAATTGTTATCGTTTCCAAGTTACCCCAAACCAGTAGACATAATTTATACCTTGTTGAAATCTCAACTGGAATTCAATCTGTTAGAGAGATAAGGAGCAGAGATTTAGAAGTTGTTAAATAAGAGGTACTAGCTATAGCAGACCAGTAGGGGGTGCTCCTGCACTGAGCCACCCACATCACTACTCCTGTCCACCTACCAAGCTCCAAGTGTATCCTCTGGGGTGCCTGGCATCTGGCTGGCCCCCTTCCTGCAGCACACCTGCAAGCCTAGGGTAACTACTGCCACCACCCAGGAGTCTGGTCTGTATCCGGGCCCTGTGCCCCCTGGGGTACGCAGACCTTGTAGACCTTGAGGGTGCTTGACTCACTGAGAGAACTTGGGGTGCTTCCTTTAGCCTGAAGCACAAAGAGTAGCCTCCCTTAGTCAGTCAGACATAGGAAGCTTAAAGGCATTCCCCAACTCCTCTCCCAGCGAGTCCACGCTTGTTATAGTGGAGAGCTTTATTGGTTAAAGGGGGTAGGCTCTGAGACCCAATCAAAGCCAGGTGTTGTTTGATTGTGACCAACCAGTATAAAAAGCATCACTGGTGACCTAAGAGTGTGACATGGGCTCAAGCTGCTGTCTCCATGCCATGAGGTCAGTGCTTACACAGTAGAGAAGTGGAGTCCCACCCTCTTACCTGAAGTCCCTCACATCTGCAGTAACCCGGGGCAACCAGATTGACAGACAGGTGAGAAGACCATGGCAAGGAAAAACCTAATAGAAGAGTCTGGGAAGAAACTGGAATGGCATTCTTCCACACTAGCAGCATATCTATCCAAATCTTTAAAAAATCTCTTTTAAAATAAGGGCTCATTGGTACCTAATAAAAAGGACACCAAACTCTCAGCTGTGTGATGACGATATAGTCAGAATAGATAGGCACAAATGGAGACCGGGATCTGAATTTAGAGACCTAAATCTGAGCATGCAGTAGTTCAAATTTGAATACTGAAGCTAAGTAGATTTAGCTTAGGATCTGGCTTTCAAACTCTTGTGTGGGAGAGTATTTGCATCTGCGTTTTTGGTTCACTTCTCACCTCCTTAGCACCAGGAAGTGAACTGACAGAAGATGGACACATTTTAATGCAGAAAAGAATCAGTCTTCCACCTAGAACAGAAATGTGGGTGGAAGGCATGAGCGAAGTGGCTGCTTTGCAGAGGACTGTTACGGCAGTTGTGATCGCTGAGCTATTGGTGCCATACGGTCATCTCGGAGCGCTCTGACTCATATAGAATTATTTATTAATCGGAACCTGTTTTCATATTATATGTAACATTTCTGAGTCAGCCTTTAATTACCCTGACAATTAGACTGTGTTGCTGATATGTTCCACGTGTAATTTTTCTTTTTAAAAAGACTTGAGGAAAAAAAGGTCTAAACAAAGTCTGAAAACCGAAGGGGTGTAAGGGCACCTGCAGCTCCTACTGACTTCGGTACGGTCTTCAGGGGTCACCTCTTCTTGTGCCGTTCTCAGCAACTGTTCGGATAATATTTTGAAGGCAGAAAATAATCTGTGTAATTTGCCAATAAGCAAACAGGTGCCAGTAAGCCAGCTGTGCTATGGAAACGCAACTGGCCTTAACTTAGAAGTAAAAACTACCAGTCAACCAAGCAACCAAACCCTATACAGCAACTACAGAGCATCAGGCACGTGGGTTCACGCTGGTTTTATCAGGATTACATTTAAAAACGCAGCAGTGAATTCTGCATTCTCCACCTTCGCCCCAGCCACTGGCTGAGTTTTGGATGTCGTTTACTCCTATCTTACTACTCAGAGGGCCTGAATCTGTGAACTTTCTCAGGTGAGTCAGTGAAACTCCTTGCTTAAATAAAGCTGGTTGGACCCGGCCAATAGCAGCCCCGCTCAGTAGAACCAGAGGTAGTCAATTCTGAAAATAACATGAGGACTTGACCTATAGAGGGGCCCAGTCCTCAAAATGGTTGCATCTCAGGCCCCAAACCGCAAGCAGCACTTCATAAGGGAGCGAACGTTTTGGCAGCCCTACAACAAACGAACCCCCCAGTGCCTCTCCCATCCCTTCCCCCGACCAGCTGGGTGCTCCGGTTTCTGTTCCCGGCCTGAGCTGCTTTGCTTTCTGCTTCTCGCCCCGTGCTCCCTACGCGAGCTGCACTCGTGCTCTCTGCCCCCGCCGGTCCTGGACGGCGGCAGGTCTCCGCCCTGCGGCATGCGCGCCTGGGCCGGATTCAGGGGGGTCCGGTCTTCTCCAGCACCCTGACCGCAGGTGCTACCGGACCCGTCCCCGGCCCTAGAGCAAGGCGGCCGGCGCTGTGGCAGGCAAGGTTTGGGGCAGATGCGGTGTCTTTTATTAGACCTAGTAGCTGAGTAACCGGAGCAAAGTTCTCTGCAAGCCTTGGGGCACAAGCTCCCTACCGCGGCTCCGCGCTGCCCGGCCCGGCCCGGGGGGCAGGCACCGAGCAGCCTCC